>NC_056744.1:718193501-718301001 GCF_019279795.1 Protopterus annectens
GTAGCACAAAGTATGCTAAGAACTAAGCCAACACTGGAATGCAGAAAGAAGATTCTGCCAATAGAGCTGACTGCAATTACTGGTACAGAGAATAGACATGTTGGAGGAGCAGTAGTTTATTGGAGAAAACTAGCAAAGAAACCAAGGTATTGGAAACAGGTCATTAGAAAAGGAAAGGTAACAGAATAGGATGGGGCCAAGAAGACATTTGGATTGCAGGCTAGTGATTGCCTTCCCTGTCAGGGATTGCTATCACAGTATAGACAAACAGAAAGGCATAGGGGAATTCAAAACAAAAAACCTGCGCTGGTTAAGTTTTTAAATGAATCTAGAACAGAAGCTGCTGTTAAAAAAGGATAATTAGTAGGGCATATAAAATATTGCATGATAACTATAGGAATCAATCAGAAGAGGTCAGAAAAGATTGGGAAGAGAGAATAGATATGCAATTCCCAAAGAAACAGTAAAAGAACATATTATAGCTCCCAAATATGCAACAAAAGCTAGGTCATTAAGGATTTTTGTCTAGAAGTGTTTGCAAGGGACCGAGCTAGTAAAGATGTGCAGCAGGTAAGGGTGAAAAACGATAATGAGGGGAATGTAGTCACAAGCGAGGAGAGTGTGTTGAGCAGATGGAAAGAGTACTTTGAGGGGCTGATGAATGAAGAGAATAAGAAGAAGAGAAGGTTGGATGATGTGCGGATAGTGAATCATGCAGTGTAGTGGATTAGCAAGGAGGAAGTAAGGATAGCTATGAAGAGGATGGAAGAAAGGCTGTTGGTCCAGATGACATACCTGTGGAAGCATGGAGGTGTTTAGGTGAAATGGCAGTGGAGTTTTTAACTAGATTGTTTAATGAAATCTTGGAAAGTGAGAGGATGACTGAGGAATTGAGAAAAAGTGTTTTGGTACCGATTTTTAAGAATAAGGGTGATGTGCAGAGCTGTAGTAACTACAGAGGGATTAAACTGATCAGTCACAGCATGAAGTTGTGGGAAAGAGTAGTGGAAGCTAGGTTAAGAAGGGAGGGGATGATTAGTGATCAGCAGTATGGTTTCATGCCAGGAAAGAGAACTACAGATGCAATGTTTGCTCTGAGAGTGTTGATGGAGAAGTACAGAGAAGGTCAGAAGGAGTTGCATTGTGTCTTTGTGGACTTAGAGAAAGCATATGACAGGGTGCCTAGAGAGGAGTTGTGGTACTGTATGAGGAAGTCGGGAGTGTCAGAGAAGTATATAAGAGTGGTACAGGATATGTACAAAGGTAGTGTGACAGCAGTGAGGTCTGTGGTGGGAGTGATGGATGCGTTTAAGGTGGAGGTGGGATTACATCAAGGATCAGCTCTGAGCCCTGTCTTATTTGCAATGGTGATGGACAGGTTAACAGACAACATCAGACAGGATTCTCCATGGACTATGATGTTTGCAGATGACATTGTGATCTGTAGTGAGAGTAGGGAACAGGTAGAGGAGACCCTGGAGAGGTGGAGATATGCTTGAGAGAAGAGAAATGAAGGTCAGCAGGACTAAGAAAGAATATATGCGTGTGAATGAGAGGGATAGAGGAATGGTGAGGATGTAGGGAGTAGAGGTGGCAAAGGTGGATGAGTTTAAATACTTGGGATCAACAGTTCAGAGTAATGGTGAGTGTGGAAGAGAGGTGAAGAAGAGAGTACAGGCAGATGGAGTGGGTGGAGAAGAGTGTCAGGAGTGATTTGTGACAGACGAGTACCAGTAAGAGTGAAAGGGAAGGTCTACAAGAGGGTAGTGAGACCAGCTATGTTATATGAGTTGGAGACAGTGACATTGACAAAAAGGCAGGAGTCAGAGCTGGATGTGGCAGAGTTAAAGATGTTAAGATTTGCACTAGGTGTGACGAGGGTGGACAGGATTAGGAATAAGTATATTAGAGGGTCAGCCCAGGTTGGAAGGTTTGGAGACAAAGCCAGAGAGGCAAGATTACATTGGTTTGGACATGTGTTGAGGAGGGATGCAGAGTATATTGGGAAAAAGATGCTAAGGATGAAGCTGCCAGGTAACAGGAAAAGAGGAAGGCCTAAGATAACGTTTATGGATGTGGTGAGAGGACATGCAGGTGATTGGCGTGACAGAGCAAGATGCAGAGGACATGAAGAAATGGAAACAGGTGATCCGCTGTGGCGACCCCTAATGGGAGCAGCCGAAAGAAGAAGAAGAAGTCTAGAAGTGTTTGCATAGATACTTCTATACCCCCCCCCAGACAGAGTCCAAAGTATTTTTCCTCAGGTAGATGGCAAAGGTTGGAGGTCTGACAGGGAAGAAAGGGGTTGGGAGGTTAGCAAGATGGTCAATGTGTTTATCTTACAGACACAAGATGCAAAATTTGATTCTCATGTGGGGTAATTGGCTAAGCTTAAAATGGCCCACAAGGTCAGTTAGCCTAGTATGAACCTATGAAAGAGGTGACCGAGAACATGTGTTTTGGGAGTGCGATCAGTTGGTTGACTTTAATTTTTTTTTTTTTTAAATTGGGATAAAGGATCTGAATTGCCTAGACATACTAAGGCCTTATTAAGTTTAATTTTGGTGACTGACAAAAAAGCAATTACTAGAAAATAGAAACCAAAACCAACTATACATGAAGTAGTGAATACTGTAACAGAGATAAAAAAACAGGAAGTAAGATCTTTAGAAAAGGGTAAGAGTAAATTACATAGAACAATGGAAACTGTGGGAAAATATACATACAGAAAACAATCTTTTGGAGGAAGTATGAGGTTTAAGAGAAGGCAGGAATTTAATAATTTATGTAATGTTGCTTAGATTATATGATATATAACAATATATGTGATTGTTAATGTTTGTAAATGTGAACTTATTAATACAATTTGATTACATGTCACAAGTGATAATTCAATAAAGGTACTTAAAAAAGTCTAAAACCGCTAGCAGTCCAAACTACATTCTGACATTAACACTTAGTGAACCGTTATCATTATTATATAGTAATGCAATTCTCTTTCACAACCGTAACTTTTAATACAGATATGAGTATATCTTTGGATGCTATTATGTATGCATGCATGTATATGGGCCAGATTGTAAAAGTTTGCTGTCAGAGTAAGTGGTCACAAGTCTTTTGGAATCGGGCCCTACATGTTCAGATCATGCTGCAATATAATTTTCAAGTAGTGCTCCAGCACAGTCCATGTAACAATCATATTGATTTCTAAATGTATATTAAGGATTCCTTTTCATACTATCACACCTATTCCTCCTCAGACATGCTGCTACTGACTTTTGTCTAGCCTGTGTAGCTTCTACTTTCTCTGTTTATCTTATCAAAGTACTTCATTATATCCTTAGTTTTTAATTTATGACCAGTCCCATGAATGCCCTACCTGATAGTTCTTTAACAGGATCTGTTTTATATGCATTGGAAACAGATCTGATATACAGAGCTGAAACCAACATGCAGTGACATGGAGGTTAAAAGTGGACTCAAGGAAAGGAATGACATCTGTCCTTTTGTGCACCAAACTTCTCTTTATTGGACAGTCTCACAGTGCACACAGGATCATATGGAGATAGCCCTGGTATGACCAAATAGCATATAGCCATGTCTAACATTTTGCTCAAGAACCTACATTTTCTCAAACAGGGGTGACTGATACTCTCTGTCTACATACAAACTTATTGACTTCCTGAGGCCAGCTAAGTGATGGGGGGACTTGACCTCAGCAAGGACCTCGTGCACTCTAGCATAAAGATCTTCATCAGTTCTTCTGGACTATACAAGTCTCACACAAAATTGTTCATCATGCATTTTATATCCATGTCTGTAATGCATGGAAAAATGTATCATGAGTCAGTTTTAAGAAATGAAAGACTAGCCAATAACATCTGGATTCATTCAGCAAAATTTTGCAAGAGTTGTTCATTCATTTCTAAGCTGTAATGCTCTGTAGAAGATGTATTTTGTTACAAAATTACATGTTTAACAGCAATCAAAACCCATATATTCATTAAAAATATTTTTTTATGTTTTTTAGAATGGCAAATCTAATATAACCATATTTACTTTTTTCCAGTATGTCAAACTTAATGTGCCTTCAGCCTACCATACAGATCTCAGTAAAAGTGGTGTAAGAAAAGTTAAAGAACATTTGTTAACAGTTGGTGTATGTAAAAGTAAATGGATATATACATTTTAATCATGTCATTCTGTGCCATTACAGTGTCGAAGAGATCATCTTATGAATAGTCCATAGAAAATGTATAAAGCAGTAAGACTAGAATAAATTAAAAATAATGTTTTGCACACACACACACACACACACACACACACACACACACACACACACACACACACACACACACACACACACACACACACACACACACATCTGTCTACATATACCATAAGGGAATAAATAGCAGAAAGCCAAAAAGATTGTAGCTTAAATCTATCTAACTAGAGTAAGCATATTTCTGGCAGTATGCTTAGCGAAGCAGTTTGAATTTTAGAGGTCCTTTGACCTTTCTAATATAGTGAGCCGGAAAAATGTACGTGGAATGCACAACTCTCCCTAAACACTGAAAGTGGTCAGCACAAAGGTATTTCTTCCAAGCTACTTTTTATTATTTAATGAGGTAAACCTTCTAGCCATAAATACATTTTTAAAGGAGGGATCAGGGTTTGGTCTGATTCACTGATTACACATTATGCGAAGGGAAACTAGATTAATTAAACTTATGTTTGCAGAAGCAAGATTATTAATAGTAGGCACCCTTAATGCTCTGAGCTAAAATAGCATAGAATTGCGTGCTACAGCTTTAACATGAATGACTAACCTGAAACCAAGCTAGCCTAAGTGGAGAAGACACAGTGAACAGAATCTTGTATGCAAACAAGATCTTTCAGGTAACCAGAATCTGCATGATGTGGGGTGAGTTACATAAAAGTCTTGAAGTTGTTAAGCTGCCTTGGAAGTAACTGTATACCTCATCCAGTACAGAATGCTATATGGTGCCATAATATATGCCACTCCAAAATAATAGCAAACAGCTTGTCGCACATCAGCTTTCCTGATCTAATTTGAACTGTAAACACACATTTGGCTCCTCCTGAAATTATTGATCCCTATAGACTTCCCATCTTCTTCTGTAGTTATGATGTTGTTGTTTATATTATTAATGAAGATGGTGCAAGGGCAAATCCCCTTGTATCTAGGGGACAAAGGAAAACTAATGCATCTGTCATGACAGTATTTCCCAAGCATACCCAGATATTCAGAAAGGCTTGCTTTGTTGTGGAAGCATTAACTCTGAAGGTTTCATAATTGTGGTAAGTCTGGGCAATTCAGAGACTGCTCTCCCACTACTGTTTTATGCTTGCCCTGACCATAAGACAGAGCATGATCTTACTTGTGAAGCTACATTCAAATGTAGAAGTCCAAGGGAGTGGCTGAAGCAAATTAGCCATGTACTCTACCCTGGAAATGGGGTTGGCACCAGAATAATGAGATAGAGTGATTCAGAAAAGCACTGTACCATACTGTTATTTTTTTGAGAGGAGGAAAAAGTGAGCACTGTCTTGTAATAGCATTCATCCATTCACTGACATGGACTATTTGTAGCTTGTTTTACAACTAGAGGTAGGCATTGTGGAGTCATCTATGTGTATATGTGCGTGTGAATACCTGTGTGAGTATTTATAGGTGTATGAAAGCAGCTGCATGGATGTGTGTTTGAGTGATATCTAGATGGTCAGACTGGGGAGATGAGTACAGCAACGCTCTGTGTGTGTGTGTGTGTGTGTGTGTGTGTGTGTGTGTGTGTGTGTGTGTGTGTGTGTGTGTGTGTGTGTGTGTGTGTGTGTCTGTGTGCTCATGCATGTGTGTGTTGGGGAGGTGCCTGTGCTACCGTGGTGCATCAGCTGGTAGGGAGAACTCTAGTGCAGTGAGATGTGACAGCATAGTGTTTTGTTCAGTGATAGTATTTAGCTGCTAGTGAGGTACTCCTTAATTAAAGCTTTACCTTGTTACTGAATCAAGCATTCTCACCATCATGCAACCATTGACCAACCTACATTAGCTAATTAGCAATGGCAACAAGATTCTTCCTGAATCCCTAGGATAGTGACTTCTAAATGACAGAAGAAATATACCAAGGGTATCCATGCATGTGAACTTTTAAGTTATTATGAAAGATTAACTATCTGAACTTGTATGGCATTTCAGATAGATATTTAAGAAGAGACCTTATTCAGGCCTACATGGCATTTACAGACAACTTCCTCCTGAAATGCTTGGAGTTATCAAAGAGTAGTAGAAATGTATCATACAACCTGTGTTGGAATTATATAGGAATGAAAGATTTACTAATTGGTTTTCTGAGAGAGAGCAAATGGACACCTGCAACAGACTACCAAAGTATATTAAAGCAAACACTAGTTTAGATATTTTTAAGAAACGCTGTGACCCTTTTTTTATTGGAATGACTGATTGGTATACTGTTAGAAAGCCATTATTGCCACCACTTGAAATGTGTGTGTGTGTGTGTGTGTGTGTGTGTGTGTGTGTGTGTGTGTGTGTGTGTGTGTGTGTGTGTGTGTGTGTGTGTGTGTGTGTGTGTGTATAAATCCTTCCTGCAAGTCACAGTAGCTATGGTGTGTGTGTGTGTGTGTGTGTGTGTGTGTGTGTGTGTGTGTGTGTGTGTGTGTGTGTGTGTGTGTGTGTGTGTAATTAACAACACCATCATCATCGACCCTCTTTTCCCATTTTTTTTCAACATAGGGTTGGGGCATCATGTCAATTGTTGCCACATTTCTCATTTCAACAACACTCTTCAACTTTCTTCAACAGTTATGCCTGACTGTCGCAGGTGTTCTCTCATGCAATCCATCCATCTTTTAGCTGTACATCTTTGTTTCCTGTTGCCTTCTTCCTGTCTCACCCAAATCTTCTTCAACAAATTATCTTCTGCTTTCCTGCTTATATGATCAAATCACAGTAATCTTTTCCATTTGATATTTTTTGCAATTTCAACTACTCTGGCTACTTCTCTAATGTGCTCCTTTCTTCTTAGTGTGCATCCCACCACCCTTCTCAGGCACTTCATTTCTATCACTTCTAGCTTCCTCAACTGCTCTGCCTGTGCCATACAGAAGTACCTATTGCACCACTGTTTTGTACACCTGACTTTTATCTTCTTCAGAATCACTTTATAACTCACTAACCCTGACATTGTGTGTCACTTGGCTGCAGCTCTTCTGATTCTAGCTTTGACCTCATCATACACACTTTATATGTGATTAGTTTACACATAATCAATATCGACAGGCAAAATTTTCTTTTCAAATGAAAGAAACAGTGAATAAGTTAGCCAGCTCCCAAGTCTGCTAAAGAAAGTAATGCAGAAATAAAATCTGCTGCTACAGGTAAACAATAATAAATTTTAATGCAGTTTACCTTCATAGCATCGATCCCAATATGGGCGAAACTGCTTCCGCGAATACCGAAGTGCGAACGTCTCCAACATCAAATTCCACATAACCGAACGGCAAAACCTCGCCCCCTTTTTGACCCCTGGTAGCATTGGTGTGGAGGTGTTGCGCGGCCGGAAATGTTGAAATTTGACATTATTTCAACATTTGAAAAGTTTCGCGGAAACGGTTCGATTAAGTGGCCGGTCGATCATGTGTGATCGACGATATGGAGGTAAACCTTTAATGCAGGGTATTTTCTTCTTTCCTTTTTGGTCCTAGTTTCCTTTTTTTAATTGACGTAATCCTCATGTGTAATTTTTAGTCTCATTCTGCCTTCATTTTTTAAACAGAAAATTATCTTTATAGCTTTACTTCTTTTATACATACTACACATTCCTCATGCACACTATGCCTGTTCATTCTGCTGACATTTTGCAGATTCTTTTAAATTATTGAAAAGCCTATTTTAAACCTTATTTCTTAGGAGAATGTATGAGCATTTGAGGGCTGTGGAGATAAGTCAAAATAAACAATGCTTTGGCAAAACATGCTACATCAAAACATAGTTTTGAGATGAATAAAGTTAATTATAGGTTTTCTATAATAGATCATGTATCTAGTTATGAAATGAGGTTTGAAGCAAAGGAATCTCTTGATTGGAAAGATTACTGTTGGCAGATCAAATTAAATGCTTGTAGTTCCCCTGGAATTAATGAAAGAGAGAACTACAAGGTGGTTTTGAGGAGGAAAGAGTTAAATCATTAAATCTAGGAAGGGTTATGTGATGTGAAACTATATATTTTTTGATTGAATATAGATTGGTCTGAAGAAGTTCCATATTGTAGGAAAAAAGCACTTACCAGTTGTATGGTCATTTTATTTGTTTTCTTATATTAAAGTGTGAAGTGTTTTTTGAAATCTCTGTTTGTTTTTATAGCAATAACCCATGCCTGGGTGTGGGTAATGCTGGATTTACCCACGGTTGTCTTTCTCCCTCGTAACCAAACCACACCAACCGTGGGTAAATCTAGCATTACCCACACCGAGGCGTGGGTTATTGCTATTATACAATGACATTATTTAAGAAAAAAAAATTACTTTTCTTAAATAATGGCATTGTATAATGCCTCCTTGATGCCCTTCCGCAGCTGTCTGGTATTCTGCGGCAGTTCTGATGTACTGCGCATGCATATACTTACGCAGTACATCAGAGCCATGGGAAAAAGCAATGGAGAAAGCAAGATCTCCATTGCTTTTTTACAAACTGTCTCGCTATGTTAAAGGAGTAAAACATAGCGAGACAGCTTTAAAAAAGGCAATGGAGAATCTCCGTTGCTTTTTTTAAAGCTGTCTCGCTATGTTAAACCCATTTAACATAGCAAGACAGCTTTAAAAAAAAGCAACGGAGAAAGCAAGATCTCTGTTGCTTTTTACAAAGTGTCTCGCTATGTTAAATGGGTTTAACATAGCGAGACAGCTTTAAAAAAAGCAACGGAGATGCTCTGTTGCTTTTTAAAGTCTCGCTATGTTAAACTCATTTAACATAGCGAGACAGGTTATAAAAAGCAACGGAGATCTTGTTCTCGTGCTGTAAAAAGAGTTATACTAATGGAAAATGTCTGGGCGACCGGACCTTTTTCCATTACTATAACTCTGATTTACAACGTGCACGCTGACCAATCAGCGTGCACATTTTGGAATATTAATGGGGGTTCGTTGTATAATATTTTTTATTTTGCAGTTTAGTTTAGTTGAGTTTGTTAAGTTTGCAGAGTATTTATTTCTTATATATCTCTGCAAGCCCCATATCAGCAGTAACAAACCTTTTTCACATTTTATATTTCATTTTTGTATCTTTTCCCACTAAGGAACTATATATATATATATATATATATATATATATATATATATATATATATATATATATATATATATATCTGATGTCAAGCTATATACAGCATTTATGGGAGAAAAGAGGAAAAGGACATTTTGCCTTCTTTTCTTGATATAAGTCAGTATTATGAGAATTATGGGTCTCTATGGGAATTAAGTTTTTAGTCACCATTTTCATCACTACCTGGTTTCTAGATAATTGGAAACAGGTTGGTCTTCCTGCACTTGTACCAGTACCTCATGCCTTTGTATCTCCTCTAAGCCTAAAATCACTGCCTCCAAAAAGGAAAGGTGCCGCTGCTTGCTAGTTTCCCTTTCAGCTACTTACTGCAGATGCACTATGATAGTGTGAACTTGGCCAACTTGAAACTCCATTGGTTGAACAACTAGCCTTTGCAAGTGTCACCCAAGTGGCAAGCCACAATCACCTTCCCCCAGTACAGGCATGATGACAGCAGCACTTACTCCCACTCTCCCTGGGCATCTCCTCCAGGCACCTGAGACACTAATGTCTCTAATGTCTCTCAGGTTACCTGTAACATAGTCGGGGCTTTATAACCATTATCCCATAGAGCTGACTATCTCAGCTGAATTTTTTGCAGTACATAACATTCTTGCTTATGTTGTTCTGTACTGTTTGTCAAAGAGACATGACTAAAAATGCATTATCAATTGTTTGCCAAACATAGGGAAAAGACAGTATGATTATAAAAAAAGTTCCTTTTTTCTCAGTTGTGTGATCTCAGATGTAATATATGTAAGTAAGTGTGTGAGGGTAAAACCCTCCATTAGAGTGAAGACCCCCTACAAAAATGATTACAGCTAATGTTTTGTATGGTTTATTTTAATGTTTTTTTTTCCTTTGGGATGAGAGTTGGGATCTCTAGTAAATCAGTTTAAACAAGCTATATATACAAACTACTCAACAAACTAAAACCTTCCTCACTAGGAGTAGACCAACTCCTAATGAGATGGTACACAATGTCTTCATGTTCATCCACGGATATCTGAAAAAGAATATGTAAGCTGGCAGTCTTAATTGCCTTTGACATTAAATGGTGGCATTTTAATGTTTAATTCCTGCTAATGGATTACCATATGAAAAGACTATTGACCTTGGTTGCTTCTGTTCTTCATAAAATCTGTGGTTTCTGTATTTTTGTGCCCTTGCAAAGCCGGTAGTGCATTGATGCAGTGGTAGCAGTGTTGCCTGACAGCTACATGTTCTTTGGTTTGATTCTTGGCTGGGGTGTCTTACCTACTAAAAGTTATCTTTTGTTCCAAGTCAGACGTTCCTGGTTAACAAATGTTAAAAATGACACACATTTGAATATCAGACTTCATATTCTTCAGAAAGTGCATGGTAACACAAAAGTTTTTATTCTAGCAATTTTCTAAGTGTATAAGATGGTTATTTGAAATTTGTCTCTATTTTTGGGACTGTATTCCCCCATTATTGGCTTCATCCAGGTTTTATGCTAAGGTTGAGAGCTATGGTAAGAACTGAATATGTTTGGGCTATATTCCCCATTACTAGCTTTGTCCGGTTGTTTTTTGCTAAGAGGTTGATGAGAGCTATGGTGAAAACTGAATTCACTGAATGTTTGGGGGCTGTATTCACCCATTATTGGCTTTGTTCAGGTGTTTTGTGCTAAGAGGTTGACAGCTGTGCTATGGTGAGAACTGAATTCACTAGATGGTATCACAAAACAGCTTATTTGGCATAGTGGTATGTTGCTCTGTTTTGCACAGGGTGAAATGTATGGTGGTAACACAGCATTTTAGTCTAGCAACTTTCCAACATTATACAAGCAATGTTTAAAATGTGTCCCTGGTTTCCAGATTTCTTGTGCTGCAAAGTTCAGAGATACAGCTGAGTGTCAAGTAGATTTTACAAGGAGCTGAGAGCTGCAGGGGAACAAAAGTTTAGTGCTGCTTATGCTTAGTCTGCTTGCATTGTTAATAGCACAACAGCTAGTGTACTTGCTTTTGATGCTCAAGGTTGTGGGTTCTACTCACAGTAGATAGATGCATTGCTGATACTGTACTGTGTTATAAAAGGGTGGATGCTGCAGTCCTTTTGGCAAAGATACCTAGTAGCTATGAACCTGTTATCAGTTTGCTATCCATTCCCTATTGTGGTATTACTAGCTTATCATTTTTAATGCATGCAACATAGGCAATTTATTCTTCAAGGGCAACAGGCACTTTATTGTAGATGAAACAATGACATATAAAGTTGTTTTGCTACAGCAACCTCTTTATTAGTTACAGATTTCTTTAATGTGGATTTTACTACTACAGAGATTGTGCATATTTACTGATACTGGTGGACTATAGTTTATGATGGAAATCTTCTGAATTGGGCAGTTTTGTCATTTGGTGTATGCATTTTGTTTCATTGTTTACTGGAAAAATGCTCAAAACAATAAATTTAAAATGCCCTCTAACAACTGTACTATATTGTACAAGGAATATAATGTAATGCAGAAGGTGTATCAAAGAGCATGTGTATGTTTCATGTTCAAGGGGACTATGATTTTGAAAATAGCCCAAAGTTAATCTTTATCTGCCACTGGCAAAATGTATTTTCTTTGAATGTGGGTTTCAATGCTGTTTCAATGCATGTGAGTTTCAAAGGCAGAGAAGTTTTAATGCTAAGTCTATTTTCATTGTGAGACTGCATTGCTTTGTTTAACAGATATCTATTAGGGTTTGTGCTGTAAAATGCAAAATAAAACTTTCAAATGAAATCTAAATCATTGCAGAAGTAAAGCAGTATGCACATTACAGTGCTTATGGTAAATGGGGCAAAATAACCAAGGAATGCGACATTGGAATGGCTGCAGGGGAGGCTCCATTCGACCATGATTTTGTGAGGGGCGGAGGTAGCAAATCAGAGACAGCCGGTTGAACTATACCTCTCAGTTGTCCATATTTTTTCAGAATGAATAGATATTTGCTTCTTATTTTTGGTTTGTTCCTCATACAATTTGTGATTTTCTAGCAAATAATTTAGGAATGAAGTCACTAAATGACACACATTGAATTTCAGATGTCATAACCTTCAGAAAAATGTATGCTAATGCAAGACCTGCTATTCTATCACTTGTCTTAAGTTTATACAAGAACAATTTTTAGTAGTGTTTGTATGTTCCCCCAATATTTGGCCTTGTCCAGATTTCCTGCATTAAGAGGTTGAGAGGTATGTGCAAATCGCTTTGTAGAATTAGGAATATCCAAACCTCTCCATTGTCCCCAATTTTGGCTCAAAATGTTGATCTCCCCTAATAATCCCTCCTCAAAATGGCAATTTTGGAAGAAAACGTGATTGAAGTCTCCTAGAATAATGGTGTTGGCTTAATGCATATATTAGTTAAGTAGGAGATATGGACTGATGGGGTACATAGAGAGTTAGGTATGACACAGTAAGGAGTTTTGTTAATGCTAAGTTGGATGTAGAGGAATTCCTCATCATTATCTCCCCTAGCAAGTCTGGAGATGAATTGTTCTTTAAGAATATGTAGACACCATCACCCTTTCATCTAAGGTGGTAGGCCTGAAATTGTGGCAGGTATTGAAATCCTGCATTAAAGGAGTGCTGTCATTGGTCTTGAACTAGGTCTCTGTGATGATGCATATATAGATGTTTTCCAGGGGAAGCAGTGCTTGTAAGGAGTGGACTTTTTAGCTTAGGCTCTGAAAAGGAAATTGGTTATTTTCTAATTCATGTAGCTATAAAATTCAGTATAAAAACTGTAACAGTTTCTGAATGCAAACACACTATTTATTAAAGCAGCATCATGGTAGGGAGTACTTCAGTACAGAGAGATTCAACTATATACATAGACATGAGTTCCTTTATACCTTTCTGTCAAAAACAAACACACACCATAGTCACACAGAGTTTAAAGTTGTTGTAACTTTGAAAAAATCTATTTATGTATTTCCTGCACTAAGAAGTTGAGGTGTGTGTGACAGATTCAGAGAGAGAGAGAAATGCCCTAGTGGAATTTATTTTCAAGTGCATTTTCAAGGAATTGTGAGCCTCAAGGGAAGCAAAGGTTACTGCTGCTCATGCTAAGTCTCCTTAAAATGTGCAACTGTTTTGTTTAGCATATGGTATCATTACTGTGGTATAGAATTTTAAAGCAGTGTTAGGACAGTAGGTAGCATCTTGATGCAAAGGGCTGTAGGTTCTATTCATACAGCATGTACATTTGTATTTTAAGGGAGGTATGGTACTGCAGTTCTTAGTATGTCCTCCTTTGGATGAGACACCTAATAACTATGAACCTGTTTTTCAGCCTGCCACCCATTCCCTATTGCAATATACCAACTTACCATTTATTTTAATGTAGCACAGGCAATTTATTCTTCAAGGGCAACAGGCACTGAATTTGTAAATGAAACACTGAAATATAAAGTTTTTTCTAGCAACAACCTCTTCATTGGTTTCAGATCTCTTTAATGTGGAATTATTCAGATGACTTTTACTTCTGCAGAAATTCTGCATATTGATTGATATTGGTGGATTGTATGAAAGAAGTTTGAGTGGCCCTTTATGGTTGAAATGTTCTGAATTGGGCAGGTTGTCATTATTGGTTCATATGATTTGTTTCATTGCTTAAAGGAAAAATGCTCAGAACTATAAATTTAAAACACACTCTAACAAGTGGTGCTGTACTATACAAGGGATATAATTCAATTATTATATAGTATAATTAATACAGTCAGGAAGGTGAATCAAATAACTTTTGCATGGTTCTAAAAATGTGTGCAAACAGGCCAAAGGTAACGTACCCTACCACTGGCCAGATGCATGTTGTTGAAATGTGGTTTTTTCGCTGTTTCAGTGAATGTGGGTTTCAAAGGTAGAGAAGTTTTAATGCTGTTTGTTTTCATTGTAAGACTATTGCTTTGTTTAGGTTTAGTAAATGTCTATCAGTGTTTGTGCTATAAAATTTGAAATAAAAGTTGTAAATGAAATCCAGATATCTGTAATCATTGTAGAAGTAAAGCATAAAACAGTATGCACACTGAGAGATTTGAACAGTGTCTATGACAAATGGGGAGAAATAACCAAGTAATGGGACACTGGAATGGCTGCGTGGGTGGGGGTGGGGCTGAGTGGGCGGGGCAGCAGAGGGTGTGGGGCTGCATGGGCGGGGCTTGGGTTTGCACCCCCCTGCAAATAATCCTGTGGGCTCCCTTGCTTTCTTAATGCTGGTTCTTTGATTAAGTAAGCATTCTGTTGTACTCTGTTTGTATAATACTTGTTTTCCCAGTGTTGGGTCCTAGTCTCCATCTATAGGTTCATAGGTTCATAGGTTCATAGGTAGGTACTAGGCTATCGGCCCAAGGGCCTACGTAAGCCTAGCCAACATGGTTCCCTGGCTTACGCCACCTTTTTGATATATTTGTACAGTGATGCAGACTTACTTATTACCTGGTACACCACACGGATTAAATACTACTGCGTGGGTGCAAAGTTTGGTTTAAAAGTTTGCTTACAGTGGCTGCAGTGCTTAATGATCATGGGACTTTTACAGTTCTAGCAGTTAATCTACTGGCTAATATACTGGATATCTTTTTGGTGAAAGTTGTAAAGTCTTAGTTCTTCATATTTTTATCACTTCCCATTTCTGCTCCTTTGTTTGCTTTCTTAAGGGCCCTTTTGTTTGAAGTTTACTTCTCTTGTTAATTTGCATACTTTCATTACTAAGATTTGTATACATGCATATTTATAACATCACTGTAATTTATTCAGTTTCTGCTGCTGTTATACTGTAGTGCTTTGTACTGTTTGCTATCCTCTGGAGAACTGATGCTGCACATTCTCCATTGCTTCTTAACATATGAACTAGGATCTAGTAAGCTAATCACATCCAAGCTTTCTGAGTAACTAGGCCACATCAGCCCCCCCAAAACTATAATAATCACCTTACCCCTGCCCCAATCCCACTTCCACCTCACAAATGATATGACAGTTCAAAATAATACAAATCCCCATTGTAAATTGCCACAAAGAAAGCTATATTCCCATTAAAATATTCATATTCTGACTCTGTGGCAAAAAACACTAGACAATTAACATACCTCCATTTTTCTGTAGATTTTATGTCTGGGCAGGACATGTAAAAGAGTTAGTCCAAGAAGGCTGGAGGGCTGCATAGGTTAGACATCACTGTTGTAAGCACTGCTGCCTAACAACCTGGACTTCTTCTTCTTAATAATGGACTGATTTCTCACACAACAATGTACCTTTTTGAATAGATCTGATTTTTTTTCTTGGACTTTGTTTATTAACTATAATAACAATGCTGCTGATAGTGTCAGCTGACCTGGTGAACCCATGGTAAATCTTTAAATTTGCACCTAAAACAAGATAATAGAATCCAGAAGGCACTGTATCACAGATTATCATAGTAAAATATGCCATCATACATGCCAATCAAATGCTGGTTGCATAACAGTCTCAGTTGCTTGAGTCCCGGATAATGGGGATTTTACTGTATGCAATATACAAGATGTGCATTCAGTACCCATAGTTTCTTGCGCATGGGACACCATTTCACTATGACTTTTTTTCCACTTGTCGTCACACGAGTAAATGACATAGTTGTTTGCTCAGATGTTCCTGCGTTTCTGTCTCACATTATAGCTTACCGTGGATATATCCATAAAGAAATATCTAGAAGTCCTGACAAGATAACCTCCTTATTAGCTGCCAGTTCAGACAAGAGAATAAGGAAGATATATAATTACAACACCTTAAATCTGAAATGCTAGTGTCTGTGATTTTATTAGGAGGTTTAAGAAAATACTGAACATTGAGGATGCAAAATAAACTGAAGTCAGGTGGATGATCTTATTTGATCTGGATCTTTACATTTAAATGTAAATTACAGTAGGCGAGTGAAGCAGAAAGAAAAAAAAGGCCATTATTTTATATTACATAATTCCAGTTGGATAACGTTATCAATGGAATATTTTTTAGACACAGCCAAGATCTAATCGCACATTAATGCTTTCATCAGGTGTTAGAATGGTGAAGGTCAGGCCTTCATAATAAGCTTTAGTGTTTACCCAAACATCTAGAAATTGCATAACATACACCTTTATTTGTAATCCCACACAGCCCCACAGCTCCAAGTACTTTGACAAACAAACCAAATCCCACTGTGGTAGACTTCAGGGTTAAAAGTTTCACAAAGTTCAGACCTAAATGTTTTGTACCAGAAGTGTAAACAGGATATATTTCTGGTTATAAAAGTCACTGCAAAGATGTGAAAATGAAAGTTAAAAGTAAATAGCATACTGATGAGCATGTTTCTTTTTCCTTATGCTGCATTAAGTATTTAACCTAAGTGGAGGGGCGCACTGCACTACTCTCAGTAGAAGCCTTCCTTTACACAGCAGCAATAAAGCTCTGTAAATAGATTTGTTGTCATCTATACAAGCTTGTTCAATGCTCTCCTTTAAAGACTACTGCTAAAACATAAATATATATCAAAGTCAAAGTAAACTTCATTGTCATACAGATCAACACAGAGGAAAAAGTACATATCACTGCACGAAATTTCGATACTCAGGCTCAGTTTACAGAAGGAAGAGACAGATTACATTAATAAAAAAAACTAAAATTAAATAAAAATAAGAATAAATAAAATAAGATACAAGAAAGTAAATAAAGTAAAACAAATTTAAAGCTACATTTACATCATAAACACAACAGCTGCAGGAATAAACTTAGTAGAAATATAAGGACATGCAAAAAAACAGTACTGTAATAAATAAGAGACACATATGTAAACTTACCCACCAGCAATATATACCATAACTCCATAACTTACAGTTCACAATTTTCCTAGTGCAGATAAAAACTTATGAAGTGAGCCATTCAGAGAGTTTATGTAAGCAACAATGACATATTGCACACAAATAATGTTTTACCCATGTAGTTAGGCTATGGTTTATATATATGGATTACATCCTAATCACCGAAATTACAGTTCTCCAAAACTCAGCTAGCCAAGACCACTTCTCCAAAACTACACTACTCCGAAACAGCAACTATACCAAATCCTCTATTTTTCTCTAATTTTTCAAGAAGAGCAACCCCCACACCCCCTGCAAATTATATATACCAACTCCGAGATCGCACTACAGTGACAACAAGCTGTGCACCTACTTGCATGAAGGCAGACATTTTGCGGACATGAAGATCGGCAAAGTGCCATTTCAGGAGTAGTGAAGTTTCGGAGAAGTGGTCTCGGCTAACTGAATTTCGGAGAACTGTAATTTCGGTGATTAGGATGGGAGCCATATATATATATATATATATATATATATATATATATATATATATATATATATATATATATATATATATATGTCTGTGTGTGTGTGTGTGTGTGTGTGTGTGTGTGTGTGTGTGTGTGTGTGTGTGTGTGTGTGTGTGTGTGCAAATAGCCACAGTCCTCAAAGGAAAGCTTTATGCAAAGATTAAAGTGAATGTACCTCCACTATTCCTTCTTATCCATTACATGTAAGATACATGACCAAGCTTCATGCAGCAAATTTTATTTTAAAGATTATATTCACAAAACTAAAATGGCAGAAAGTATTTAAAATGGAAGGTCATACCCTAATGCCCACCACATACTGCTATCACTTTGTCATAGCTGATGTTTTTCTTTTTTATTTTGTAAAAACATTCCCTTCATATGCTGTGATTGAGCCTGATTTTTGGAGAAGGGGGTAAAAGAGTACCTGTCCCATGTTGTAATTCATTTTTTCTGATTTCCTAATGATGGGATCTTATATTAGCATATATCATTTCGTTTCAGTGGGCTTGCTCTGGGGTGTTGCTTTTTGAAATTGTGCCATTTTTCCAGTTCAGCTTGCCTTGGCTAGTCTGTAGTTGTTTTTGCACAGTTTAGCAGTTCTTTGCTGTGAACATGTGTGTAGGTAGTGTTAATTTTTGCTTTCCATTAGCTCTATTTTTGCAACATAAAAGAGAGAAAAAAGTGACATAAGGAATTTAGTAATGTCCTGATGGTAATATGCCTGACACAGCATGAAACTGTCAAACGTTTTCCTCAATTGCTGGATCAATATTTGTTTGAAGTACATCATCAAGCACTAAAAAAATATGCAGTGCTTTTTCTGTTTTCAGCAAGTTTGTCCAATCCTGCAATAATCTGCACTTGGTTTATATATCTATGCTGTGATTAAAAGGGTTTACTATCAAAATAATGAAAATCCTAACCACGAATGTTCACATCCCCAAACCAGAACAGCAGAAACTGTCAAGCTGACTGCTCTGAATGTTAAATCGTTTGACTGCCAAGAACTGACATTTGACAGCTTCTGTGCCACTCACCATCCAGAAAAAAACACTGCTGACAAGTCATACAGATTTCTACTGAATTGCAGGGGGCAAGCCGCCCTGTATCCCCTACATGGGGGGCTATGCCCCCCACACCTCTGCTAATTAAATATTCTAACTCTGAGATCACACTACAGTGAAAAAAGAGTACTTTTCCCAATCCCTACTGTAGCGCCATCCAGTTGAAATAAGTGATACTCAAAACTGTGAATGCAAGCTATGTGCCAATGTTTTGAGTGAACAGGATTTTCAATCACAATTTTGCCCTTTTGCATCTTTACCATTGACCTTCTGAAGGATGATAAGGTGAGTTTCACACATTTGATAGTCAGCCAATTAAAAGACCTCAATGCAAATCTTATAGCTGACTTACAAGTAGTGTTAAGTGTTCATGAATACCTGAAAGATGACAGTGGGCTGGATACCAAAACAATTTATTAATAGCATGAGGTGCAATGCTGATGATGTGAAAGTTCTCAAAATAGTAGTGATTCTAAAAAACATGAATATTCTGGTGGAATGTAAATGAAAGGGGCAAGCATTCATTGACAAGCATGCCTTACATGTGATACTGAAACTTAATGTGATTTGCTATTCTTTAAATTGTTTTACAAATAAAATAGAAGAGAAGATACTATAGCAGAGCTTAAAAAACCCTGTACGTGTAATAAATGCAGTCACCCAAACATATGTAATAGCATGTGAAGTCAGTCCGGCAGCTTTACCAGAGAATACATCATGTTTCCTGATATCCAAATCTAGCCAAATGGAATAACCAGATCAATGAAGAGTGCAGTATGAATAGATGTTGCCTGGAGAAGCGGTGAAGTAGACAGTGTGCCATATAAGTGCAGTATACAGTCTGTAGTAAATCCTTTATCTCTTGAAAATAGTGTGCTGTCACTGTTTATACTGGCATCTGGTGCATTCCACTACGACATGGCTGACACTGTTTAAGTGTTACACATAACATATTCCAGTAATGCCGGTAAAAACCCTGACTCTAATGGTTACTCTGCATGGGAAGTATGATCTCGTTCACATCACTACACGCTTCATGCTCTCAATACAGACTTTTTTTTAAAGCACTGCAGCTCCACATTTCACTATGATGTACAGAACACGTGTCATGGATGCAACACTGGAGCAACCCAATGCATTGTCACCAATGTCTCCTGAATGTCAGTGTTCGTTTCTTCTGTGTTCACCCCATTATCCATTGATATGTACATGGACAACAGTGGCACAGACACAGTGTCCTCATCCACAACTGATATAGCATCTGTGGTGTCAGTATCAATGCTAGCTCCCAAAGAGGTCGTAGCAACCTAAGAAACATTCATATCTGTAATAGCAAGCATCTGAAGAGATTAGCAATCAATACCAAAATATGAATATGGTTTATGAAACAAATATGCATTTATGCAAATTCTGATCAATCAAGTTTATTCCATCAAACAGGTTTAAATGTACAAGCATGGGTAAAGTGTGCAGCAGACTACCCACATATCCCAGTAATCTTTGTAGTCTACAAACCCTTAAATAATATAAGTTACTCCAAGGGTGTACAACCTCATCTCAATTTAAAGATGTTGTACATTCAATCCCATTTGATATAATAGGATTTGATTGTTTGACATTCACTTAAAACAGAATTATAAAAACAACCAAAACCCCACAGATATGTATATGAAAAATAATTGTAGCCAGTATCCTTAAAATGGTTAACATTAGACTCAAATGACTGGAGGAGCATTCCTGACTCTTAAAAACATGCTTGTGTGTTGTACCAAGATACACACAAAGCTCTTTACCAACACTATGATCTCATTATCTTGCGAAAACTGCCAAGAAAGTAGGCAAATTCTGTATATCCTATATAAAGTTCTTAACCTTGGCCTACACAGTGGTAGCACCTACTAGTAACTCCAAACTACATAGCATTTCATACAATCATAGTGGAGTATATAAGCTGTGCTTATATGTGTAACTGGATCTGTGTCTTGAGGCTCCAAATAAAAACAGATGTACTAAATTCTGAAGTAATCACATGACTGTGAACATATAATATGTGGGTTAGAGTTGACTGCCCAATTACCTGAGTGCAAAACATAACATTTACTTGTGTCTGATAAGAATCATCAGTGTTACTATTTTCAAACACTGTTTCTTATAGTGACTATCAATGACTATGAACTACTTTTATGGAGCTTCTCTTAGACTGTAAATATCTTCATTGTGCTGTATTTTATAGCAGGATACCATGCATGTATAACAGGCCTCATTAGTACTGTTTGTTCTGAAACTCTATTATTTCTTAATTACTTTAGTAGTAAGTTTGGGGTAGTGAGGTTTTACCACAGTAAAGAATGCCACAGTGATTCACATGTGTAAGGCATTAATGTCAACACTAATAAAATAAGCTTACTCTAGCTTTGTAACATATACGCCTTGCTTTCCTCAAAGTACTGGGGTGCTGTTTATTTCAATAATACATTGCCATTCTAGACATCTGCAGCTAATGAGATTTCTATTGGTTGTCATTTGCTGTTTTACAAATGTACTTATGCAATGCACCATGACACTGTTCTGTGCAGTTAAGTACAATAAAATCTTTATTTACTGTTCTGTACGTTTTACTTGCTTACTAGGAAAAAGTCATACATATTTTGGGTATGCCTTACAGACATATCTGCATTGTGAGGTATAGTCTTTGATGGAGTAGTATCTCCAAACTGTTCTAATAATTTGAGGTATATTATAGGCTGTTCAGATGTCATGGCCAATATTAAATTGTTGGATTGTCTCTACATCTCAGGACTATGGTATTTTTCAGCATCATGGCTCTGTAATGCTGTCCCATTATTCTATATATTTTTAAATCTGGCCCAGCATTTACTGTGCAGAACCTGTAGCTGGTATCAGCATTGCTTTATTATTATAAAAATGTATACTGGTATTGCATATAAACGCTGAGGCAATAAACAGAAGTGAAATAGTTCACCAATCAGACTGGAAAAAGGTTTGCTACATTTGACAATATGCTGCCTTGCATATCTGCAAGTTGAGTAGACATTATGCTCTTGAAAAATAGAAACTTGGGAGAGCATCTCTACAAATTCAAAATATAGAAGCTGATCTGTTTTAAAACATGACTCGGTTTTAAGATGAAGTTAAGCAAACAGCATTCTGAAGTAGTAGTGTTAAATTGAAACGTTTTCTAAACTCCAGCATTTAATTTTCATCTCTAACATGCTAAGAAAATATAGTTAAGCTAAGCATTCAGAGTAACCCCCTGGTATGCCTGTGTTTCTGATCTGAATCTAATAGTAATAAGAGACATGCTTTACGAACAGTTTGTCCCACATGGTCTAGTCTTCTCTAAGCGTAAAGATATGATCACAGTTATGTCATTTAAATATGCCCTTATCAATTCTGAGCAAACCAATGATGATGAACATGCTTTCTATGCAATTAACTGTGCTGTTCTGGGCTTATATGTACATACAAAATCAGTTACAGATAATCTGTTACTGGAAAAAAAATCATATCAAGAAATAGGGACTTGTCCATTGAAACTTGTTCTTAATCTAGTTACCAATGCATGTTGATAAGCACCATTTTCTAGAAGTTTCATGGAAAGTTGTAATCAGTTTCAATAATGAGCTACCTTTCTCATGCTAGCCAGTACATTGAAAGAAAAACATTCCTATATAATGCAAGGTATTAAATGTTGCCCATACCAGGGTTTGTCTGATGAAACCTACACTTCAGATCATCACACCAGTTATAGCTATGGTCATCTTATTCACTAGGACATATGGACCTATTCAACATATTGAATGCATTAAAATCATAGCAAACCACTAGTAAGATCTTGTTGTTCACAGCTGTTCCTGGTAGGAGCACAGACTAAGTAGTAAATGTACGTTTCAGAAAAGCTAGAGCACTGTGAAAAATTCCGAACAGTGTCATAAATAGAAGTTATGTTCTTACCATAACGTTCCATGTTAGTTGTCTTCTTCTCGCCTTCTTCTTGCTGGATGGGTTCGGAGCCGACCTCGGCTCCGACTCGGCCACTCTAAAAGCTCGAGAGTTGGTTCCACCGGCTCGAGGCTCCCCTTATATCCCACAATGCTAGGCGTGAGTTACCTCAGATCTCGTTTGTAAGCTAGACCCAGCTTATAATAGTAGCAGAATAACTAGAAACAAAATCCACCTCTATAAACACGGGTGAAGAGAAGGGTGACCTACATCCTGATCTAGAAAATATGCACAGCAGAGCATATATCCAAAGTAAAGAGGTGGTAGAAAGAGAGGTCACAATCAAACTCCTCTAGGTCTGTCCAGGCCAGGGGGAAGGAGGGTGGGACGCAAGAAGAAGGCGAGAAGAAGACAACTAACATGGAACGTTATGGTAAGAACATAACTTCTATATGTTAAGTTGTCTATCTCGCCTTCATTCTTGCTGGATGGGACCGCGTCCCTAGCACCTTGTCCTGGGTGGCCTAACGGAACAGACTCTTGAGAACAGTGGAACCAAAGTTAGCTCTATGCCTAGAAGCTAAATCCAACTTATAATGAGAAATGAAAGTGTGAGGAGTAGCCCAAGTAGCTGCTGCACAAATGGTGTCAATAGGCAGTCTGTCTTGGAAAGCTATAGAAGTAGCCAAAGCTCTGGTAGAATGGGCTTTAGGTTTGTTAGGCAGCTTTTGGTGTCTAATTTCATAAACAAGGGAAATCAGGGATGTTAGCCATCTAGATAATGATACCTTTGAAACTGAAAGTCCCTTTCTGCCTTCTGCATAAGAGACAAACAGCTGGTCAGATTTTCTGAATTGTTTGGTTCTGTCCAAATAGTACCTTAACTGACGATGAACATCTAGCCAATGCAATTTTTGTTCAGACCTGTTAGAGTATTCTGGAAAAAACACAGGGAGGTCAATGCTTTGATTTAGGTTAGACGCCGAGGCTATCTTAGGTAAAAAGGACGGGTTGGTTCAGAAGATACCCTGTCCTTATGGAACAACAGATAAGGAGGTCGACAGCTGAGTGCATGAAGTTCTGAAACTCTTCTAGCTGAAGTAATAGCAACTAGAAAGAGTGTCTTCCATGATAACAATTTTAAAGAACAGGAGGCTGCAGGTTCGAAAGGGGAAAGAATCAAAGAACTAAGAACTAAATTTAGGTCCCAAGGGGGAGGAGGATTTCTTATAGGAGGTCTGAGTAGAAAAACTCCCTTCAAAAAGGCTTTACAAAGCTTGTGGGACATGATAGCAGACTCTGAAATGCCCACATGAAAGTTAGAAATAGCTGCCAATTGAACTTTAAGAGTAGAAGGAGATGAACCTGCATGGAAGAGTTCAGCTAGGAAATCAAGGACCATTTGGATGGAAGCAGTGAAAGGATCTATGTCCTTTCCTTGAGCCCAATAGGCGAAACGTTTCCACTTACTCAAATAAACCTTCCGAGTGGAAGATTTATGGGAAGCTATCAAAATATCTCGGACAGAATGAGATATTTGAGGAAGCCTGGCTAAGGTTGGAATTGGAGGAACCAAGCAGTGAGGTTCAGAGAGGGGAGGGAGCGATGACACTGACCCGACTGATGGATCAAAAGATCTGGAACTAGGTCCAGATGCCAAGGTCGCTCCAATAGAAAATGACGTAGAAATGGGAACCAAACCTGTCGAGGCCAGTAAGGAGCAATGAGGATCAACGAGGCCTTCTGAGCGATAGCTTTCTGTATCACTTGAGAAATTAGTGGGAAGGGAGGAAAAGCATACAGAAGTCCCCGGGGCCAAACTTGGACTAGAGCATCTCTGCTGGGCTGGCCTGGTAAAGGGAATAGGGTGAAATAATCTCTGCACTTGCTGTTTTGGGGAGTAGCAAAAAGGTCGCAGCAAGGCTGACCCCACTTGAGAAAAATTTCTCTCACAACAGAGTCTTTCAGAGACCACTCGTGAGGCATGAGGATAGCTCTGCTCAACTTGTCCGCAATTTGATTGGACTTCCCGGGGATGTGCATTGCTATCAGAAACCGCTGAGAAGAAATCGCCCATTGCCACAGTCTGAGTGCTTCTCGACACAGGGGGTAGGACCTGGTTCTGCCTTGTTTGTTGATATACCACACTACAGACATATTGTCCGTCTGGATTGCTATCGTTCCCAAGGGAAGAGAGTCTTGAAGGGCTTGCAACGCTAAAAGCACTGCTCTCATCTCTAGAACATTTATGTGCAAGTGGCATTCGTCTGGTTGCCATGTGCCTTGGACAGTTCTGCCCTGATAATGCCCCCCCCACCCGATCAGGGAGGCGTCCGTTGTCAAAGTAGCAACCGGAGGGGAACAAAAGGTCTTCCCAATAAGAGCTGAGGGAAGACATCCACCACAGAAGATGATTTCTGCATGTTTGCGTGATCATAATGGTGTGGGACATCGGAAGTTGCTGGTATGACCATTGCGTGAAGAGCATCCATTGAAGGATTCTCATGTGGAATCTGGCTAATGGAAGCAGAGGTATGGCAGCCGCCATAATCCCCAACACTTTCAGAACTAACCTGGCTTTGATTCTGTTGCTGCTGAAGAGGAGCGAGACCAGTTTGTGTATGTCTGCTATTCTCTGATGTGTTAGTCTCACAGACATGTTGACTGTGTCTAGATTTGCGCCTATGAAGGTAATAGTACGACAAGGCGACAAAACAGACTTTTCACAATTTATTGAAATGCCTAACTTTTGACAAATGCGAAAAGTGTAGTCCCTGGCCATTAGAAGAAGATGCTTGGTGGGAGCTGTGAGGAGCCAGTCGTCCAAATATGGAAACACCTGGAATCCTTGACGTCTCAGGTGAGAAGCTACCACTGCCATGCATTTGGTAAACACCCGGGGGCAGTGGTGAGACCAAAGGGCAGGGCCCTGAATTGAAAATGACTGGTTCCTAGCCTGAAGCGGAGGAATCTTCTGGAGCGTCTGTTCATTTTTATGTGATAGTACACATCCTGAAGGTCTATAGAGCACATCCAGTTTCCCTTTCCCAAAAGGGGAAGGATGGATTGCAGCGTGACCATCCGAAATCTTGTTTTCTTGACTGACTTGTTCAAGATACTGAGATCCAAAATTGGTCTCCAGTCCCCTGTTTTCTTTGGAACTAAAAAGAACCTGGAGTAGATTCCGGATCCTTGCTGGTCTGCTGGAACTGGCTGAATTGCTCTTTTTGCAAGCAGCTTTGAAATTTCCAAAGCTGCAAGATCCCTTTGAGCGGGTGGAACATCTGGAAGGGATTTTTTTGATTGGTTTGGAATGCGAACGAAGGGAATGGCATAGCCTTCGGAAATGATGGACTGTACCCATTTGTCTTGAGTTAGGGATAGCCAGGCTTCTGGGTACAGTGACAATCTTCCCCCGACTGCCTCCGAAGGTGGGCAGTCGGGCAACACCTCAGGGATGCTGAAAGGGCTTATCAGAGAAGGCTTCTCGAGTGCCCTGGTTCTGCGGACCCCCTCTGCCTCTAGGGCGACGTCTACCATTGTTGTTCCCCCCTCTGCCTCTGGCGGGGAACCGACTCTGTGCGTCAGGCGAAGTCCCTTGAGATTGCTTGTGGAACCACATTTTCCCACTTTTCTGGCCTTTGGGGTAAGGCCTAGAAGGAGTAGAAAAACGGACTCCGACGGCAGAAAGAGTCTTGCCATCCGTCTCGCACCTAGTCAAGGTTTCTTTCACTTGAGGACCAAAAAGAGATGATCCATCGAACGGGGAATTAGTGAAAGACGTTTTAAAGGGGTCCGCAAAGTTGCATAGCTGCATCCAGGCATGCCTGCGCAAGGCTACACCTGTCCCTGCGGCCCTGCTCGCTCCATCAGCCGCATACGAAAGGAGGTGCATGGAGGAGTTAGCTATGGAGTTCAGGGTAGCCAGCTGAGTGTTCATCTTGTCTTGAAAACCCGCAGCTGTAGGATCCTTCAACATGTCACTCGCTTCTTTGATCAAGTCTCTTTGAAGACGAGTAAAATGGCATAGGTAGTTCAGCAAACGCATTGCAAAGGTCGCTGATGAGAACATCCGCTTCCCGTACCTGTCCATGGACCTAGATTCCTTGTTAGGTGGATGGACAGGCACTGAAGGATCAGCTAGTTCCTTCTTGGTGGCAGCAGCAACCACCATAGCATCCACAGAAACTCCCTTGGTCAAAAATTGTTTATCCGCTGGTGCCGTGATAAATTTTGAGGGTCTCCTGGGGGTGGGGTCCACTGAGTCAGGAGCCGTCCATGCCTTTTTTGCTACCACCTGCATGAGGGGTCAAGGGGAGACACCCAGGAGGTGGAAGGGCGAGAGCCAAATGCCTCAAGGTACACAGATTCATCCTCCGAAGGGTTGAGGGCTGGCCAATTTCCCCTCTGCTTGAGGATTTCTAGAATGTCTGCAAATGAGACATCTTCAGAAGGGGAACGGGGGGAACCCTCGGAATCCTCTAAATCTGTGTCAGAGGTGACGGACTCAGGTGAGTCTATGTGTTTCCTCTTACACTTTCTCTTCCGAGGGGCTCTTCTGCCAATTCAGGAGAGGCCTCGAAGAGGATGAGATCCCACAGGGGATTCCTGAGGAGCTGCCTCTCTGCAGTCTGGGATGAGGGAGTGAGCCGACTTGACCTGAGGCACCGAAGAGGGAGGGGCGGACGGAGCCGACTGTGGAGTTGAACCAGGTTCCAACACACTCCGCATGACCTCGAATGCACCCCTGTCAGGCAGAGCCAGAGGTCCCCGCTCGAAAGCTAAAACCTCCCTCGGCACCGACAGTGATGGCTCCGAGGCGATGTCGGAGCCGAACTCACCAGCGCCGAAGCCCGAGAGGGAGAGCGGGTCGGACAAGGGTCCGATGCCACTCACCCCTCGAGCCGACGAGGGAAGTCCGGCACGGAGATTCTTCTAAGGAAGAAATCGGAGCCGACGATGGAGCCGAAGACATTTGTATCGGCTCCGACGCTACCACAGTCTCGGTTCCGAAACGCCCCAGCTCCGAGCTCAACGGAGTCGGAGGAGGAACATAAAGAGGGACAGGGTCAGGCATCGACTGATGAGTCGGGCTCTGAAGCATTTGGGCCAGTGCCTCGGACTTGAGAAGTCGACTCACTACCCTCTGAAGGTCATGGTCCGACAGCCTCGATGACCTAGAGGAGTGAGATCTATGGCTCCGTTCAGACAGCAGAGGAGATGCTGGAGCCGAATGAATGGAGCCAAGGGACGGCGACCTGGACCTCTTCCTAGATGTCGGTTCTGAAGGTCTGGTCGGAACCGACACAGGAACTTCCAATACCTCGGCTCCAGTCGGAGCCGAGGAAACCACAGAAACTGCAGTCTGAGACTCATCGGCTCCAGCCGGAGCCGATGTAGATGGAGGTTTTGTAGCCTTAGGTCTCGGCTCAGAAGCTGGAGCCGAGGACCTAGAAGCCTTGGAGGGCTTTCCCGAAGGAACAGTAAGGGAACCCTCAGGCTTGAGTAAACCTCTCAAAATAAGTTTGTTTTTTCTTTCCTGCAGGACCCTGGGGCTGAAGCCGTGGCATACAGCACAGGAGTCCTGCAGGTGTAAAGGTCCCAGGCAGTAAACACAAGAAGTGTGACCGTCTGTCAGAGACATTTTCTGACAGCACGAGTCACACTTCTTGAAGCCTGAGACCTTTGAGTCTTTAGACATTTTAGAAGGAAGTGTAATCACACACACACAGTCAAACACACTGATTACACCCTATCCAAGTTTAAACTCAAAAAATAAAACAAACTATCAAAGTTTTAAATTCTGAGAAAAACACACACACACCACTAGGGGATGGAAAAAAGGCCCAAAGGCCCAAGGGAAGAACTATAAGTTCTTGTGGAAAAAGGGGGATAATAAGAGAGAAAAGGGGACAAAATCCACTAAACTAAGGGAAACAACTATTAAAATTTAAACTAAAGGGGTTTAAGTAGACTAAATTTTACTCTACAATTACTCACCAAGAAGCCGGTAGAAACCAAACACCTCGATCGCTGTAGCGGCAAACGAGATCTGAGGTAACTCACGCCTAGCATTGTGGGATATAAGGGGAGCCTCGAGCCGGTGGAACCAACTCTCGAGCTTTTAGAGTGGCCGAGTCGGAGCCGAGGTCGGCTCCGAACCCATCCAGCAAGAATGAAGGCGAGATAGACAACTTAACATCTACAGTTTCTATGGCTGTAATTAGGCACAAGGCAAAATGATGCATACTACAAGATGGCTAATCATATTGTAAATATATGCAGTGCCTTGCTCTTTCGAAAAAAGACCATTATTTTTAGAGACATTTTTTTTTTACATTTTGAAAAACGTATTTCTCACATATAAATGTCAGAATATACTTTAAGTAAAAAGTTATTCTTTCTGTTTGTGCTTTTTGACATTGTGACCACAGCAGGCAGTTTCATTACACAGGTATAAATCACACAACCGTTTAAGTTGATCACCTCTGATTTCAACAGCTGCTAGAACTGTTTTGTCAGGATCTAGATCATCATTCGAACATGCTGCATAACAAGATGAGGTATCCGTTTCGATATTTAGTGCCATTTCTATATGCTCCATGTAGCTGAGCAGCGATGGAGTTAGAATAATTAAGCTTGGGACATATTCCCTCAAACTTTTGGGGCCAGTTGTACTTTATATGTGTTTTTGTTTTTTTTTGGGGGGGTGTATAGAAATTTGTGTCATTCAGTGTTGTCACTGCTTAGTGTTATTTTGCATTTTTGGTATGGCTATCAACAGTTATCTCTGACTCACCGCAAAGGTAATCTATTTAGTTATTAGTTTGCAATGAGTCATGCTTTTGATGATGTAGATGACAATAGTCTACTACTAATCCAAAATCATACAGGTTCATCCTGTTGATACCCTGCAGATTCCACTCCAAAACCTGAAACCATAAAATTGTGAGTCACATAAGTGCAGTAGGTATGAAACCCATCATTGTTTCATGTTACCAAGCAGCAAGATGCTAGTTCACTGACTATCTTGGGCTGTTTGTAAAAGGAACAGCAACTTACAAACAGGGAGCCCTGCAGAAAGACCTTCCAGTGACTGGAGAAAGAGCAGTTGGGGGAAGGAGGATGCACTGCCTCCACAGTGTGTGACCCAGATAATAAAATATAGTGATGTGATAGTGTTCAATCTCGCCGTTTGTTCTTACACATGGGTTCGGAGCCGATCCTCGGCTCCGTGTCGGCCGCTTGCAAGCTCTGCATCGAGAAGAAGCTCGAGACAACCTAATACCCACAATCCCCCTCTGCCTTTACCTCAGATCTAGTTTGTCGCTGCTGCGTTCGCATCACTGGGATCTAGCTCGAGCAACTTCAGATAAGAAATAACTTTATTATTGTTATTTTTTGAGAAAAAATTATTCTAAAAGCACTTTTGGTGACATAGTGTATGTGTGTGTGGTAAGGTAGAAATTCTCGGTACCGTTAAGTTTATTTAAACTTGTTAGAGTTTTTCGGGGCCTTCCACCCCTTACTTGAATTTGACAACCGGACTGACTTATATATCGGATTCGACTTTTTACTGGATTTGTCTCTCTACTGGACTTGACCTTTTTTTTCTCTTACCTGTTTCTTCTTTAAGATGTCTGAGAAAATTAAATCAGGTTTTAAACGTTGCCAGTGTGGCCAAAAAATGTCAGTTACTGACAACCATAGTTCCTGTGTCTACTGCCTTGGCCCTCTCCACTTACAAGAGGACTGTTCAATTTGTCACTCTTTTAGTGGGAGGGTCATGACAGATAGGCGCAGGAAACTCATGGACAGGGGGTTATTAAAACCTTCCTTTCAGGAGGCTCTGGATGCTTCAGACCAGGCATCCAAATCCTCGAAGGAATCGAAGACGTCGGAGCCCAAGTCATCGGCTCCGAGCTCTTCGAGTAAAGTTAGATCACCGGTTCCACAGACTTGGGCCGAGTGTTCAACTGTTGTCAGTTCGAGCCTCGAGTCTTGGAACCGGTGATGGAGCTCCTCCCTCGACTCTATTGAGGTCGGCTCCATCTTGGTTCCTTCGACCGTTCTTCTTCTAAGCTCTCTGATGTCGATGTGGATCGTGTGGTGCAGAAGTTATTGGAGCATTCGGCCCTATCCAAACTTATTTCGGTTTCCACCCAGTTGGTGTCGAAACTTGAAGGCCTCCCATTGTCTCCATCCATTCCTCCTCCGAGACCTGTCCAGTCTTTGGAGCCGGAAGAGGTTGATCTTCTGATTGTGGAGCCCTCGGGTCCAGAACCGTCTCTTTCTCGGTCTGTTCCTCTCACCTCGACTCCGTCGGATCCGGTACGAGTCTCGGAGCCGACGATCTGTCCTTGGTTCCGGGGCCGAGAGTCGAACCGGCGTTTGGTTCCGACTCTTCCCTCGGGCCTCGGCGGATCGATTCGGCTCCGTACTTGGGGTCGATGCCTTCGGTGCCTGTCTCGGGGATTCTTCCCATTTCTTCGGAACTGGGAGATTCTTCGACTCGGGACCCGGGGGCCTTCGATCTCATGAGGAAGGTGTTGTCTACCCAGACAACCACATCAGTAGAAGCAACCTCTCCTCCCCATAAAGGGCCGTTATCCTCCTCTGCACCCACGGCTACATCCAAGCGTCGAGCACCGGTGTCTCAGCCACCCCTGGAGGGTGCCCCCTCTTCCTCGGAGGCTTCTTCGGATGCTCCCCATGAAGAAGTCCCTAGGAAAAGATTGTGTAAGAGGAGACACTTAGATTCTCCACAAGAATCTTTGACATCCGATACTGACTTGGATGAGTCAGAAGGGTCCCCTAAGTCACCTTCAGAAGATGTCTCTTTCTGACATATTGGAGATCCTGAAACAGAGAGGTGACTGGCAGTCCCTTCCCCCTTCTGAGGATGAGTCAGTCTTGCTGAAGGCATTTGGTGCTCGCCCTTCCTCCTCCTGGGTCACTCCGCCTTGATGAATTAATGGAACTTATTGCTCGAAGGGGCGGGCGGCTCCTGACACAGTGGAACCAGTCCCTAGGAAGCCTAATAAGTATATCACTGCACCCCAGGACAAGGCTTACTTGACAAAAGGAGTTCCAGTGCATGCAATGGTGGTGGCAGCGCCACGAAAAGGAGATGTCGGAATCTTCCTCATCTGTCCATCCCCCTAATAAAGATTCTAGGACGATGGACAGGTATGGGAAGCGCATTTTTAGTTCAGCGGCTTTTTCCATGCGATCCCTGAACTATTTGACCCACTTTACACGACTACAGAGGGATCTAGTCAAAGAGTTGGGAGATACCCTCCAGGGTACTACAGATGCTGCTGTCTCAGAGAAAGTGACAGCGCAACTTAATATCCTTACATCCATTGTGAACTCGTCCATGAGGCTGATATCTTACGCAGCCGAGGGTTCGAGTAGGGCAGCAGCTTCAGCGATTGCTCTTCGCAGACAATCCTGGATGCGCTTATGTTCATTTGCGGAAGCCTTCAAGTCTTCCTTTACTAACGCCCCATTTGACAGTGCCACTCTTTTTGGCTCCAAAGTAAAGGAGACCCTTACCCGGTGTGAGCAGGAGGGAAAGACTCTGTCTGCTGTCGGAGTCCGTTTTTCCACCCCATCCAGACCGTACCCCAAAGGGCAACGTGGTGGAAAAATGTGGTTTCGAAAACCCCAAGGATCTTTCCCAGGCACACAGGGTGATGCCCCTTCTAGAGGCAGAGGAGGGGGCAGAGGTGGAAGACGCCACCCTGGCGGCAGAGGGGGTCCGCAGAATCAAGGTGACAGGGATACACTCCCTGGTAAACCTTTCCAGCACTCCTGAGAGGAGGCCCGACTGTCCTGCTCTGGAGGCAGTTGGGGGTTGCTTAGCTTTATACCCTCAGGCCTGGCAAAACATAACTACAGACAAGTGGGTAAAAAGCGTGGTTACCAGAGGTTACAATATACCATTTCTATCCTATCCCATTCCAAAGAAAAGACTCCCAGATGTGCCGCCCCATCTGCGAGAGCCAGCAGCTATAGAAATTTCAAGGCTGCAAGAAAAAGAGTCATCCAACCAGTCCCAGCGGACCAAAGAGGATTCGAACTTACTCAAGGTTCTTTTAGTTCCAAAGAAAACAGGGGACTGGAGGCCCATTCTGGACCTAAGCGACCTCAATACCTTCGTCAAGAAAGAAAAGTTCCAAATGGTCACGCTTCAATCGATCCTTCCATTCTTACAGAAGGACGACTGGATGTGCTCAATAGATCTGAAGGATGCATACTACCACATCAAAATGGCCAGGGCATCCAGAGATCATTTGCGCTTCCGGCTGGGAGCCAGTCACTTTCAGTTTCGAGCCCTGCCCTTTGGTCTGACCTCAGCCCCCAGGGTCTTCACCAAATGCATGGCAGTGGTAGCGTCTCACTTGAGACGCCTAGGATTCCAGGTGTTTCCGTATCTGGACGACTGGCTCCTTTCTGCCACCACCCAGCGTCAACTACTACAGGCCAGAGACTACACTCTTCAACTGTGTGTTCACCTCGGAATTTCCGTAAACTTCGGAAAATCCTTACTACAGCCATCACAGCGTATCTTATTCATAGGAGTGGAATTAGATACACATCAGTTAATTCTAAGACTTCCTCCAGAAAGGATACTTTCACTTCAGACTCACATATGTCTTCTTCTTTTGTCCAGGAAATCCCCAGCAAAACTGGTACTGAAGGCTTTGGGACTCATGTCAGCTTCTCTTATTGCAATACCCTTGGGAAGACTGCACATGAGAGTCCTACAATGGCTACTGTTTGCACAATGGTCGTTCCAACAACTACCTCTGACACACGAGATTCTTATAATGAACACATGCAAATCACACCTAAACTGGTGGCTTCAGACTTGCAACCTTTCCAAGGGGAGACCATTTGTGCTACCCATGCCGACAGCTACGGTGACCATGGACGCTTCCCTGATAGGGTGGGGGGGCATCTTTCAGGGACAGACAGTCCAAGGCGAATGGACCAATTTAGAGTACAATCTGCACATCAATGTTCTAGAGTTGAGGGCAGTGTTTCTAGCGTTGCAACACTTTGCTCCCCTTCTTCCTCTGGGAACTATTGCAGTTCAGACGGACAACATGTCTGTAGTCTGGTACATAAACAAGCAAGGGGGAACCAAGTCCTATCAGCTATGCAGAGAGGCCATGAGAATCTGGCAATGGGCAGAGTCCACGGATCGCTTTCTGATAGCAACGCACATCCCGGGGTCATCCAACGTCATAGCCGACAGGCTGAGCAGAGCAATACTGTTACCGCACGAGTGGTCCCTAAACAGTCAGTTGCGAAAAAGATTTTTCGCGTGGGGCCAGCCTTCCTGCGATCTGTTTGCGTCTCCAGTGAACGCCAAATGCAGGAGCTACTTTGCCCTATTACCCCCTCCAGGGGAAGTCCCCAGGGACGCACTGATTCACGATTGGCCCCTGGGTCTCCTGTACGCATTTCCTCCCTTCCCCCTGATCACAAAGTTTCTCCAGAAAGCCAACAACCTACACAGGACAATAATCCTCATTGCCCCATTCTGGTCTCGTCAAATTTGGTTCCCCTTCCTCATGACACACTGCATTCGGGGACCCTGGATCCTGGACCCAGAGCCAGATCTATTGACTCACTCGTCAGGGGCTCCCCACCCCTCGCTCTTGTCCCTCCATCTAGCAGCTTGGCTGCTCCAATTCTAACTTAGCCAGGTCTGATCTTCTTTCACCTGCAGTTCAGAATATATTAGTGGCTTCTCATAAAGCTTCCACTACTAAAACATATACTAGTAAATGGAAGCGCTTTGTATTCTGGGCAAATACACAGCAAGTGGACCCTGTTATAGCTCCTTTGAATAAAATACTAGAGTTTTTAACAGAATTGTTCCATCAGGGTGCTTCTCCTGCCACATTAAGAGTTCAATTGGCTGCCATTTCTAATTTCCATGTGGAAGAATGTGGGGCTCCTGTTATGGCCCACAGACTTTGTAAAGCCTTTTTAAAAGGGTCTTTTCATATTAGACCACCAATTAGATCTCCTACGTCACCTTGGAGTCTAAACTTATTATTATCTAAGTTGATGCTGCCCCCCTTTGAACCAGCCTCCTCTTGCCCATTGAAATTTTTGTCGTGGAAGACTCTCTTTTTGGTAGCCATTACATCCGCTAGGTGAGTATCTGAACTTCAAGCTCTCTCCATTAAACACCCTTATTTGATCTTTCACTCTGACAGAGTTTCTCTTCGCACTAATTCATCCTTCCTTCCTAAAGTTTGTTCTATTAACAATATTAATCAGTCCATTGAATTACCCACTTTCTTCAAGAATCACTCCAATAAAATGGAGTATATGTTACACAAATTAGATGTCCACAGACAACTAAGGTTTTACTTGGATAGAACAAAAGATCACAGGAAATCTGATCAACTTTTTGTAGCCTTTGCTGATAACAGAAAAGGAATAGCGGTTACTAAAAGAACTCTTTCTAAGTGGTTAACTGATTGTATCATCTATGTCTATGATTCTTCAGATCAAACTCTTTTGCACAAACCCAAAGGACATTCCACAAGGTCAGTGTCTACATCCCTGGCTCATGCAGCTCGCCTACCACTAGACGCTATTTGTGCGGCTGCTACTTGGTCTAAACCACATACATTCATTTCTCATTATAAGGTAGACAAGGTTTCTAGGGACAGGGCAACCTTTGGTTCCACTGTGCTCAAGAACGTCCTTCCGTGAGTTCCTCAGGAACAAGGAGCTAGGGACGCTACCCATGTGTAAGAACAAACGGCGAGATTGAACACTATCACATATAGAAGTTATGTCCTTACCATAACGTTCCATGTGGAGTGTTCATCTCGCCTTTGTTCTTACATTCCCACCCTCCCACCCTTAGGAAGAACGTTCAGTTTGGTGCCTGGTCTGGGGCATTCTGCTTCTGCATTGCAGTTGTTGTATATATGGTTGACATGTATATATATATATATATATATATATGTATATATATAGACTCTTAGTTTCTGTGCATATGTGATATTGGCATGAGTGTTTCTCTCTCTGACTGCTGGTTTGCTTGCAAACTAGATCTGAGGTAAAGGCAGAGGAGGATTGTGGGTATTAGGTTGTCTCGAGCTTCTTCTCGATGCAGAGCTTGCAAGCGGCCGACACGGAGCCGAGGATCGGCTCCGAACCCATGTGTAAGAACAAAGGCGAGATGAACACTCCACATGGAACGTTATGGTAAGGACATAACTTCTACTTATGTGAATATACAGTCTTTAATAGTAGATGCTTAATCGTAGGGTCATTGACAATGAAACTAATAATATAACTGTGATATTAGTTGGAGGCAAATATCAGTCACAAATAGAGTATGACAATTAGTCAACCACTTAGAAAGAGCATGTTTAGTGACCAGACACGCATGTTTTATTTTGTAAAACACAAACAGGTGACAAAACAAAACTGTTGCAGTTATTTATTTTATGTAATGTTGTATCCAGCTTCTCCATGTAAATCTGTAGTATGCAAAATTCTCCCAGTTTTTTTCTTGATTAGCAGGATAAATTTTCTCAAAGAAATTTCAGAGACAATCTTAGTTGTAGAAGAGAGATTTGTTTTGGAAATATTTTGCCCTCATGGCAACCTATGCAAGGTTCTTTACTCATAAAAAATTCTGCAAATAACTTTTCCACATGTACACCAGTTCATAAGTATTATAAAGCTAATAAAACAATAAAACAAACTGAGACACTTGATGGCGAACCACAGTAAATATTAGATATCTTATTAAATAATAAATAACTGACAAACTTTAAAACTACAAACCAGCTGAATTCTTTTTGGAGTAAATTCTTCAAAGTTCAAAACAGCACTTTTATTCATTCCTTAAACTAGCTGACTATAAATGATTGACATGTTTTTTGAATGATCAGGATCATCTTTAAATGAAATTCTCAAAGTTAAGGCAAACAAAAAGCAACACCATGCGCCGGGTCTGATGGCTAGTCAAAATATATATTCCTTCTTCAAGGCAATAGACAGTCAAAAGGAAAAAAGTCACAAAGTTATTTAGAGATGCCACAAAACTGCAAAGTGATAAAATCAAGCAGTTTATTTCCAAATCTGATTTGTCCTTTTGACTGTCTATTGCCTTGAAGAAGGAATATATATTTTGACTAGCCATCAGACCCGGCGCATGGTGTCGCTTTTTGTTTGCCTTATCTTTATTTGTTTATCCATTGCTATTGCTGGGTCATTGCTCCGTAGTTCTGGTGGTTTTATCTTTTGCGTATTGTGAAATTCTCAAAGTGTTTATTTCAAAGACAAGATAGTCCATCTACAGAAACCAGTAATTCTCTCATTGCAAGGCAGTTTTTAGCAGAAATCTGGAAGTTGTGGATATAGAAATTTGATTTGTTTTTTTTACTTTGAGAAAAATAACCAAGAAGCTTGAAAAGATACAATGTGCGATGCTTCTACATGATATAGTAGAAGAAACTTTTAAGATATTTCATACTTTTACCTTTCAATAAGAGGAAAAAGACAGAATAGCAACACAAATGGACAAAGTCAGATATTATTTTGAGCTCATAAAAAGCTACTATGTATTTGTTATCTGTTACAAAGAACCAAGACTCAACTACTCAGAACTCAACTACTAAGCCACAATGCTTCGCTAGGGACGGCTTGCACCTGTTACCCCTGGGCTTTTGGATATTGGCAAAGGCTCTTGCCACCCCCATAGTGCCTTTTTTAGGCAAGGCTCAAAAGACAAACCCACCTCCATAGGTATCACAAGGGATAAGAAACTAAGAGTAATGCTACTCAATGCCAGAAGTCTAAACCTCAAGATACACACTCGAAACTCTCCTTAGCATGGAGAACATCAATATCTGTGCAGTAACAGAAACCTGGTTCAAGGCTCCCAAGAGCACCCCAGCACTACCAGGTTATACCTCATACCATGTTTTTCGGCCCCAAAACTTGGACTGAACCACAAAAGGAGGGGGGGTATCAATATTCGTCAAAGATACCTACACCTCCAGGTTGGTGGCACAGCACAAAGCATCAGAGACTATCCATGTGCAACTAACAGTGGGTAAAACTGCCTTCCAGTTTATAGCCTGCTACAGACCACCCTCCCAAACCCAGAAACCCCACTCAGCCTTCCTGAGAACACTGGAAAATATGAAGGTCTCTCCAAACACCATTATATTGGGCGACTTCAACTACCCAAACATAGACTGGGAGCATTACTCTAGCTCCAACACCCTAGCGCAAAGGTTCCTAGAATTTATAAACTCAAATGCTATGGAACAACTTGTTACCACTCCCACAAGAGGGGAAAACATACTGGACCTGATCATCACCAACATGGGGACTCTATGCTCCAGACCAGAAGTGTATCCCTCACTGGTAAGATCAGACCATAAACTAATCTCACTAGATATTCACATCCCGACCCCAGCCCCTGCCCAGAAAACCACAGTGAAAAACTTCTCTAAAGCAGATTTCACACTCCTCTAAACCAAGGTGGAATCCTTCAAAGCCCCCGGGCCTGTGGAAAATATGGCCCAGACCGCAGAATCCTTTATAAATGCGTTCTATGAACACCTTCAGGAATGCATGGATCATGCAATCCCAAACAAAACCAAGACCCAATCCTCCAAAGGCAGGCATCCTGTCTGGTGGACCCCAGCCATAAACAAACTATACAATAGAAGGAGGAAGCTACTACATGATAGAGCAAAATCCCAAAAAGGGAAGGCATCTCTGATCAGTATTAGCAAAAAACTACGGGCACTCATAAAATCGTCTGAGGCCAGATTCGAGAGAAAAATTGCACAGGACACTCAGGATAATCACAAGGCTTTTTTTAGTTATGTTAGGAACCTGGGTGGGAATTCCCAGATATGCTCAGAATTAGTCCAAAATGACAAAAAAATACACCGAACCCACAGACATTGCCAACTTCCTAGCTGACAGGTTCAGCGCAAACTTCTCCCCCCCTTCCCCACCAAAAGGGCAAATATCTATCCCAGCAGAGTGCTGCCCCCCTGACATCTCAGATGCTCAGGTAAGAGCCGCCCTCTCCAAAGCAAAAAAAAAACAGCATGAATGGGACCAGACGGTGTCCCGGGCTGCGTCCTACATGAACGACAAGAAGAACTAAACTCAAACATAAATCTACTGTTCAATCTCAGCCTTACTACAGGATACGTACCCAAAGAGTGGCGTACAGCAACAGTGGTCCCTCTCCACAAAGGTGGTGCCTCATCGGATCCTGGAAACTATTGCCCCATAAGCCTGACTAGCTTGGTCTGCAAAGCTATGGAAAGGATCATTATGGACCTCATAAATAAAGATATTGGGGACCTACAGACACTGGATCCTACCCAGTTCAGCTTTGTTAAGGGCAGATCCTGCCTCTTAAACCTGGTCAATTTCTTTGAAACAGTCACCAAGGCCATTGACGAGGGGAAGGTGGTCCTCGCAGCCTACCTGGACCTCGCAAAAGCCTTTGATACAATACCCCACTCGGGCATTATAGATAAGCTCACCAGCTTAAATATAAACCCCTATGTCACTAGATGAGTTGCAAACTGGCTCAAGGACAGAACCCACATGGTTAGAATTGCTGGAGCCATGTCAGACTCCAAACCAGTTACAAGTGGTGTCCCACAAGGCTCAGTCCTGGGACCTCTCTTGTTCAGTATATATTTCTCGGAGGTGCAGGCCAACACAGAAGGACTGTGGCTGACCAAGTTCGCAGATGACTGCAAACTGGGCGCCATAATCGACTTTCCAGCCGACACAAGCATCCTACAAAAGGGCCTCATAGAAACAGACAACTGGTGCCAGAGCCATGGCCTCAAGCTAAACGCCAAAAAGTGTATAGTCATCCCCTTCAGCAAAAACAAAGTGCCCACAAATTACCACATAGATGGTAATCCATTAAGTACGGAAGAAGTAATTGGGGACCTGGGGACCCAAGTTGATAGCAATCTCTCATTCGACAACCACATGGCCAAAGTGGTTAGAAAAACATTTTATATAGCCCACCTAATCATGAAGGGATTCACATCTAGATCAGGGGAGGTCATCGTGCTTCTTTACTCATCTCTCATCAGGCCCATAATTGAGTATAATGCCCCTTTTGGGATGTACCTTACCAGACACCTGCAGCAACTGGAAAGACCCCAAAAGTACCTCACCAAGAGGATCAAAGGACTCAAACAGATGCCATATGCTGCCCGGTTAAAGAAACTCCAGCTCTACTCAGTGGCATACCGCCTGCTCAGAGGCGATCTGTGCCTGACGTATAAAGCCATGTCCAACCCGGAATTAATGGACATGCTGCACCTCAGAAAATCCAAATCCCATCAAGCTACGCGCTCGAGAGACTTGAACCTCAGCACTGAAATAAATAGGACATGCTGGAGGGACAGATTCATAACCCAGAGGCTCCCTTCACTCTGGAATAAAATCCCAATCCAGGTTAGGCAGAGTCCCTCATTGACTCTCTTCAAGAGGAATCCTGATGAGTGGATGGGAGATCGTAGATTTACTCCGGGTATCACTTCTGTGTCACTGTTAGACAGAGGCACAGTATACTAACCTCGAAAAAGGGCATAGCAAAATTCATTTAAAATGGGTGGCGAAAGCCAAACACACTCTGGCTGGGCTTGTAAATGCCCTAGGGCAGATAGCCTAATATGAACCTATGAACCTATGAACTAATACCCTAGATGCTTATGTTATGGATTTGAATAATACAGTGAAACAGTATGAATTGTATAAATTGTATGGTTTGTTGATAAGAAGCAAAATATTTTGTGGGATAAAATGATGCTAAATATAATATTTTGTCAAAATACTTTAAAAGCATTAGAGCTAAACAACAATGGAAGGAGAGTAATTTGCACATTATTGACTTATTCGGGACATAAAGTCATTGGGCCCAAAAGATATTGATTACAGAATATAAAAATAAAAAGTATATTATCTTCTTTCAAATAGTAGCATTAGATCAGAAGATTAGTTTGCCTGCTATTATGGTTGATTGGTTTGTGAAAAATTGTGAATTAGCAAAACATATTCACAATGTACAAGCACAGTATAAATATATGTAGAAATATTCATACCACTGAAAACCATCTCAAATACCCTACAGAAATACAGTAAAAATATCTTGTATGATTATGCTGGTTTATTTACAGGCTTGAGTAGCTTACCAGAAGCACATCATATTCATAGTTATACAAGATCCGATCTGATGGCAGCAATGCATATTCAAAGGAAAATATCAGTAGCTCTCAGAAAGATAACTGAACAGGAAATTAAGTGACGTTGACGCTTAGGTGTCATTAAGAAGTAAACAGAGACAATAAAATGAGTAAATAGTGTGACCATTGTTATGAAGCAGATCTATATTCACATTAGTGGTGATCCAAGAGATAGAAATAAGGTTATATGGCTAAGGACACAGAACCATCTATACCAATTGACTAAGATCTTTTCCAAATGATATGCAGATCAGGGATTCTGGCAGATAAACCTAAATGAAGAAAGGCGCAGGTTATGCATCTTTAATGTGCATGATGTATTTAAGAGGATAAATATTCTTACAACTTCTGTTTGGTGCCTCATCTACACTCAAAGTATTTGAAAGAGTAGTTGGACAAGTAATTCAAACTTGGGAGATATAAAAATAACTGATGGTATGTTAGTGATTATTTAAACACAAGAAGAAAGTTATAAGGCAAGAACTACTAAACATACTGAGGTAGTATCATTTTAAATTAAATGAAAAGAGGTTTAACATAAGCATGTCAATCTATAGTGGTCATTTTCTAAAATCTGAGAGACTGAAGCCAGACTCAGAAAAAATCAGAGCAATGGTACAAATGCCAAAACCAAAAGATAAGTAGGCATTAATAAGAATTCTAGGATCATGCTTATACACAGTAAGTTTTTGAAAACTATGACTCTTAGAAATCTGTTACAGTAAAATGTTGCCTAGTAATAGAGCAACAAACATGAATATATTTTTGAAATGTTGAAGAAACTAGTAAAAGAAACATGAACATCAAATATTATTGTGGAAATAAGCCAAGTGTGCTAGAAGTATTCAGAAATTCTCTATATAAGGCATCCTGAGATTACAGAATAAAGATAGACCAGGTAAATCATATTTACAAGAGCAGAATAAAGAGGTATTACAAGAAGAGCTAGGGATTCTTTGGGCAGTTATGAATGATAAAAGCAAAAGGTGTTTGGGGTTGGCATAATGGTTTAGGTATTTAAATCACAGATACAAGGTACACAGTTTGATTTTCACATTTGATCACTGACTAGTGTAATAGAGTTCTGACTAATTGCCTAGTATTTATTTATGAACCAATAAAAAGAGAGAAGGAAAAGTAAAAATAATTTCATATAACTACTAGCACTGACTTAAAAACACAGTTAAAAGAATAACAAAGATAGGATAGTAAAAAAAAAAAAAAATCAGCAACTAAAAAGAAAATCCAGTCTTACTGTTCCTTCAGTGAGGAACTATGTTATACCTAAGGCTTACTGCTTAAACTTGATAAAATAAATGCAGTGAATCCACTAAAAATGCTTGAGAGAATATGTGGGTCAGATCTTGGAACAGTGACATACAAAGAAAGAAGAACAGACATTATATATTAACCTGAAATATCAACACAGATACAATAAATCCTGCTTTGTACAATGACAGCAATCTACACTGAAGAAATCCAGAAGATGAAGAGACATTAACTCAGATACTCCAGATTTGACAGGACAGCGCAGAAATCTTCATCCATGGAGTTGAGTAAGCATAGTTTTGTTTCATTTTAAAGCTGATGCACACATAATTTGTGTAGATTATTACTCCTAGTACCCTGAAGTAATTTTAAGAGATGCTGCCAACATTATAACTGTACAAAGGGCTGTATTCATGGCTCAAAGCATACCTAATGATGTCATATCAGACAATGATCCACAACTCAAGAGTTCAAAAAAATAAGAATAACAGTAGGAGTTTAAGCATGTGATTAGAAAATAAAGACACTTAATAACTAGGTGATCAGAAAGAATCATTCAGACAGTATAGACTCTGATGATAAAGAACAGTAGTAGCCACAAAGATTATAATGCAGAATCAGAATATAGGAATCGGTTTGCCATAGACAGTTTCTCTGTGGATTATGTATTTGGTTAAAGATAGCTAACAGTTTCTGTGTAGTATATGTTTTCCTGTTTACTACAGCTATCAATGACGCTGATATTAAAATACTGGATTTAAATAAACAAAACTGAACATTTTTGATTGCAGGTTACTTTATTACATTTAAAAATTCTGTTTTAATTTTGTTGGCTTTACCACATAATACTGTTATATCTTACACATGTACTATCTTAATTTGTCTATTTTAACGTGATCGCAAATGGAGTTATTTAAATGTACATAGTATTTAGTGATAGTTTGTTCTAATGAGATAAAAGTCTTGGCAGCCTTCTATGTGTGACTTTTCCTTTGGCCTTTTATTTTAATACAGGAATACTATACTTTAGAATCTCAGTCTCTCAGATACTAAAAGACAGAAGAATAAAAAGTAAATCAGCAGAGTGTGCTATCCTCCTGGTCCAGAGGATCAGGGCAATCAGGGGTTTATTAAGCTTACCTTTGACCCTGAGTGGTGTTCAGACTATGGGGCCCCACTGATAAACACACTTTATATATATAATTATATTTGAATTTACTGTCCTGGTTGTTTTAAAGCACAAAAGACCATTCAAACTGCTATCACTGTAATCTACCAGTGTCCACACCCATCCATTACAGCCACTTGATTGTATTGGCACCACAACTGTAATACATTGAATGCTGTGATTATGCTCAAAGCAAGGGAAATAGATAAGCTTACTATGCACCTCAATTGTGTCAGAAAGACATCTTTTGGCTATCATAAAGATGCTTAACAAGCATTGTTAAGCACCCCAAGTGCTGTTAACACTGGGTCTGATTAACAGCAGATGGTGTCAGCTGGCAAAAAAAAAAATAGCAGCAGAAGTAAATCACCTTTAAACCTGTTGAATACTGCCCAAAAAATTTACAAATCCTGTTATTTAACAACTTTCTAAGTTTCTAAGAGCAATATTTAAAATATGTCCCTATTTTTGAGCCTTTGTACCTCCATTGTTTTAGAATTTGTCTAAATTTCTTTCATTAAGAGTTTGAGTGATATGATTTTCAGCAGAGGCCCAGTAAGAAAATGTCCACATTTTACACATATAATACTCAGAACTATGTAACTTAACACATGATTACCATGTTGCATAGATTATACAGCATTTGCAGCTCAGACACATCTATTAAACAAAGTATATGCAGCATGCAAAACTAGCAAACATAAAAAGAACATTCAGCGTTACTTTATTGGCATATGCATTTTATAACCAATTATATTCATCTGAGACCTGCGAAAGAGCGACTACTATAGTATGAGAATTTTAGACCAATAAAATTCTCCACTCTCCTGCATGTTTTTTTTTGTTTTGTTTGTTTTTGTTTTTTATCTGTTGTAATTGATAGTACATGATGTAGATAGAGTTCTATGTATCACAAGCAATTGTGACTAGGTCTCGCCAAACATAACTCTTATTATGTATTTTTGACATGGAATTCTAAGATTCACCTCTTAAGCTTTTCTCTTAAGGTGAATTTCGTAGCATCCATTTCTCAAGTACATGAGTTAATTAAGATTAAAGACCCAATCATAATCTTCCATGTCTGGCTGTAATTAAAAATGGCCATAGTAAAATATTACAAGTTGCTTTACACAAATGCAAAGCAGTCCTGCAACAACAAACTGCTGACTGTTTAGCATGATCATGACATTAGAGTCAGCCATCAATTATAGCCCCATTGTTAAAAACAAATAATTCTGAAAATAACAGTTTATGTATTTTTATACATTTGTTAAATGGGTAAGCCCATTGAGTACAAATGCCACTTTTGCACACATGCATACAACAGCCCATGTATTCTGTCTAATTTCACACAAATACACACTTGTCCTGCAAAGCCAGGTTGTTTAAACTGAGCAAATGCTGCAAGAGTAAGATAATTTCATGCACAGACAGAACCCACTCCAGTCAGCAGTTAAAATCACATTTCTATGTGTATATCTCATCTGATTGTAACAAAAATAATATCTCTCAAGCTCTTAGCACAAGAATCAGGAATAAAGCCAAAGGTAATGAGGGACAATGCCCCAAAAATCAGGGACAGTGTTCTTAGACAAGACACTTTACTATAATAAATAAATAAATAAAACACCTCTGGCAGGACATTACTGTTCTGTTCTGTACATTTGCAGATCACAGGCACCATGAGTCTACAAGTTTAAATACGTGAAGTATATTTACTGAAATATATAAAGTTTGAAACTCAGATGTCAGTCATACTTATTGACTTCAATTATCAGTGATGTGACAGAAAAAAATATCTAATTTTATGAGGAATAAAACAAAAATATGGGGCAAAATCAGAGGTATTTCATGAAGTCATGAACAATTGAGAGTTATGTAATTTCAGCTTTGTTTCATATAAAGAGTAGGCAGAAGTATTTCAACATTAGCCCTGCAAAGCCAAATGAATGAACAAATAACTACAGGATAAGTTACTTTCTTCCATAAACAGTCCACACTTGCACCTAGTATTTAGAGCCACATATTCATGTACATCTCATCTGACTGTGATAAAAAATAATATCTCTCAACCTCTTAGTGTAAGAATGAGGAATCAGGCCCAAAAATCAGAAACAAATCTTAAATATTTCCTTATATACTTATACAGCTGCTAGAAAAACCTTTTTAGAATATAATTTATTTTCTGAAGGATATGAAGTCTAGAATTCAAATATCTGTCACTATTTACTCAATGATTTGCTATAAAACCACATATTTTCTGAGAAGCAGAAGAAAAAGTGCCCGACAAAATCAGTGTGAGCTAAATATATTATGCCTCACATACCACATCTGACAAATCAGCAGGTACATTAATCCTGTAATTTTTTCTGACTATTTTTAACATTGTGTCAGTTATACTGTCCAATATATAGTCCTGCAACCATAACAACAAAGCACTTGTGCACCCACTGCACTGTATGCTAATATCTGGTTGCCTCCCAGAATTACAAAAAAATTACCTCATACTACTGCTTTTTTATACAGGGAGTGTGGACCAGTGCAAGTATTTACTTTACCATTTATTCATGCAGCTTTCTGTTGTTTGTCATCCCAATGATTCATGTGATGATCTGTGGTCACTTTGGATACTGTCACCATGGGCTATTGATTTAGTTATTTATTTAATTATTATAGCAAAGAAATGTTTCTTTATTATAATAAATTAATAAATAAAACACCCCTATCTGGACATTGCTGTCCTGTTCTGTACATTTGCAGATGACAGGCATCATGAGTCTTTAAGTTTAAAATACGTGAAGTATTGTTTAACATTTTTTAAGTAACATTTTTTAACTAAATTTAAAAAGCAGACATATAGAGATAGTATCATTTTCATTACATAAGCTAACTAAACTGAGTTAGCAATGCTAAATGTAACAAATGTTTTAATAAAATTAGATACTGAGCAGCTGGCCACTAAGGTAAAGTATAAGAATTGTTAGAACTATTATTATGATAATGACTCCAGATTGCCCTCAGAACTGCAGAGAGGAGACAGAGTGAGGTTGATTTATGCTGTCAGGGTTTGGGATCAGCAGCCTTCAGCTGCAGTAACTGACCAAGCACCCAAATTAAAATCTTATTCATAGAGAAGATGATCAGTTGTAACTGATGAAATAGAAGACATCTCTTCAAGACAAGAAACTCTGAATGGAGAGAAGATAAATCAACAAGTTAAATAGTATTTCTGGAATTGAATTCATCCTCAGGTCTTAGTGAATACCTTCATGAGTTGGACCCTGCTTTCACAAAATCTCACCAAGATGACATTGATATATAGACTGTATTTTATACAGCAGATATCATGAACAGAGATAGGTTAAAAATAGAAAAGATAGCTGGGTGCACAGGCCAGGCTCAGGTGGAGGATGGCTCCCATTGTAGAAGGAAGTAGTAGTCCACAAAAATCTCATAAACTGATAGGCAAAAAAAAAAAAGCCATAAAGATGTTAGAGTGAACTATTGAGGATAAGAAAGAAATTATGTATTGTTACTATTATGCAAGAAGCCTAGAATTTCTGGACAAAAGATTTACAAAAAGATTAAGAGAGAAATTAGAGGAATGAAAAATAAATGAACAAGAAAAATTGTCAAAGGCTTCAAATGCAAATTTCTGTTCGTTTATACAACAGATTTATGAAAAACATTATATAGACCAAAAAACCTTGGGCCATTTTGAAAAAAGAAGCAACCAAGGAAGTGCAAAAATATAAAGAACAAAATGTAGAGATTTTTGAAAGATATAAAAAAGAAATATGGACATAGGGAAGAAAGAGAGATCCGATATGGTGCAATATTTATGCAAAGGAGAAAGTCAAACTAATCAATACAAAAAAGCAGCCCGAAAGATATTCAAAGAAAAATACAGACAAAGGCATCCAGATATGGAAAATTTCACAGTATAAAAAAATAAGATCACAAAGAGGGAACATAGAACCGAAGATTAGTAAAGCAGAAGTTAAAAAATAAAAGCTGAAGTTACGGAATACCCGTGAAGTGAAGGATTTAGTGTAGAAAGTCTAACTCTCATAATACCACAACAGGATAGAGCAATAGATCTCCAAATAAGGGAGAAACCAGTGGAGTGGGAAACATTCGATCAATTGCCATATGAAGATACTTTAGAGGCTTCCACAGGAAACCAGTAAAAAGTCCAGTTAGAGGTGCACAGCAAGGGAAGGAACAGGAAATTGCGGCAGCACTGACACAGTCAATGTTGTGGAGTGATACGTCAGTGAGTTCTCATAGGAAAGAGCAATGGATGGCACAGGATAAGACAGAAGAGAATGTGGCATAGGAAGATGCTCTGGAACTTCTTGTAGAATGCCCTCAAGAAATAGAGAACAAAGAATATGCCTTTAGTTTAGAAGAAAATGACCTAAAAGAAGAGTTGCTTGATTTAATAGAGATGGGCATACATATTAAGATCAAGGAAAGAAACAGGGGCAGGCATATTAAGATCAAGGAAAGAAAGAGAGTTCAGAAAGTCAATAAAACCCCCAAATTTAGAAGTTTGATAAAACAAATGAACATAGTAATTAGGACTGTTTATAGAAATTCATGTGCTATAACAGAAGTAAATAGGATATATTACTGTGCAGCCCAATTAATAACAAATAAAGTCTTACCACAAAAACAAGGGGCAGTAAGGGAAAGGAAGGGGAGAAAACAAATGCCATCATGGAAGTATCAAATAGAGAAAACAATTAAGACAAAAGTGTCACTGCTAGAACAGTGCACAAAAGGGAACAGATCAACAAAAATACTCAGAAAGATAGATGTGATAAAACCAATGATCAGTATCAGAACAGATCAGAATCCATTGTGCACAATTGCAAATAATAAACTAAAAATTTCAGCTTAGGCAGAAAAATGTAGAAGATATGCAGATAAATATAAAGGAAAAGTACAAAATAAGCAATTTATTGATGACCCAAAAAGCAAATGACTTCTTCTTTCGGCTTTTTCACGGTTAGGGGTTGCCATAGCAGATCACCTGTCAGCTCATGATTGGCAGTGAAGTTTTACGGTGTTGAGATGCCAGCCTGGTGCCCAACCTTCCAAGGAAGGCACACACATGCATGCACTCACACTTAGGGCCAATTTAGAGTATCCAATCCATCTACAGCATGTATTTGGGATGTGGGATGAAACCGGAGCACCTGGAGGAAACCCACATGACCACAGGGAGGACATGCAGACTCCACACAGAAGGCACCACAGCCAAGGATCGAATCGGCAAACCTCTTGCTGTGAGGCAGCAACGCTAACCGCTCCACCACCGAGGCAGCCCCCAAAAAGTAATTTACTGATGACACAAAAAGCTTTACAGACAATTGGGAAACAAGGCAAAAGGAATTGAAATGCCATCAAAAATAGAAGAAATACATACATATGGGAGAAATATCTATGAAGATCCTGTAGAACATAACAAAGATGCTGAATGGATAGAAGAAGCAAAAGAAAGAATGATAAGTTCAAATGTACAGGATATGAAATGGGATGAAGTAACAGCCAGAGAAACTGAAACAAAGTTAAGAAAAGCTCCTAAATGGAAAACCCCAGGCCCAGATGCAGTACCTGACTTCTGGCTAAAATAATTAACATCTTTACATGAAGATTTAGCCATGATTAAGAACTATCGATATGCACATTTTGAACAGATGTCAACCTGGGTAACAACAGGAAAAACAATACTCCTACTTAAGAGTGAACCTGCACTCTATACTAAAAACTATAGACGAATAATTTGCCTTCCAATGACAAATAAACTGTACATTGAACTTGATGCCGGCAGAGTTTATAGTCATTTAGAAGAGAACTCAATCATGGCAATAGCACAAAAGGGTAATAAAAGAAAGACATATGGAACAAAGGATCATTTGTTGTTAAATAAAGTCATAATGGAGAACTGTAAAATGAGCAATAATCTAATTATGGCATGGATAGACTACAAATAAAGCATTAAACAATATCCCACATTCATGGTTAAAAGAGTGCTTAAAATGAATAAGGTACACCCTACACTGATCAATTACATTATAAGGACCATAAAACAGTGGCAAACCACTTTGCAATTAAGCCATGATAAAGGACAAATTATTATTCCAGGGATAAAAATTCAAAGGGGGATATTCCAGGGTGACTCTGTCACTGCTGCTCTTTGTCTTGCCCTTAACCTGTTAAGCTGTCTACTTAACAGATTAGGTTATGGCTACAATTTGGCTGCCAGAAAACAACAAAGTGTAAAGACTTCTCATCTTCTTTTTGTGGATGATTTAAAACTGTATAGTTTATCAAATGGAGAACTGAAACCACAGTTGCAAGTGGTCAAAACTTTTTCAGATGACATAAGAATGTCATTTGGTCTTGATAAATATGCAAAAGCAACATTTAAAGCAGGAAAGCTGCAACACCAAGAAAACATCAGCCTGGGACAGAAATGTGATACAGAAGAACTTGAGCAAGAGGGACTGTATAAATATTTAGGAATTGATGAAGGATAAACAATGAACAAATGAGAATAACACTTTGTAAGGAATCTTTTAGAAGATTAAAATTAATACTGAAAACAGCACTGACATCTAGGAATAAAGTCCAAGGTATAAACTAATTTGTTTTTCCTGTTCTAACTTATAGTTTTGGAGTGATCGATTGGCCCCAAAAGGTGTTGGATCAGTTGGACAGGAAAACAAGAAGAATGTTTCATGCTTATCCAATTATTTATAAAAATCAGGATATACCAAGACTATTATGGGCCTCCTTGAAATTGATTACATGTATGGATCTACAATTGTAGGACTGCATGTATATCTGCTGACCTCACAAGACTCAAATGTACAGAAAGTTTTAAAATATGAGGAGAATTTGTCTAAGAAATTCCCTGCTTAGTTTAGCAGAAGCATGTTGGTCTCAAGAGGGAATGGAAATCAAACTAGAAGTAGATAAAAGTCAGGTAGCAACTGAATGTGCCAAAAAAAAACCAAAAGAAAAATATAAGGTAAATGATCAGATGAGAAGGTAAGAAATGTGAAAAATGTGCAAAATGCATAAATATAGTTGCAGGTACAGAAAACTCTTGGAACAACCTCATGTTGATCAGGATTGAACTCAAGAATGGTTAAGGACAGGTGAATTTAAACCAAAATACTTAAGGTTAATATTGGTGGCCTAAAATGTAGGCTTTCTAAACAGGATTGGAAACTGACACACAACTTGCTGGTTGTGATATACTAATGGTAGAAGGACTATATACTGAAAGGCATAAATAATGTGGCAAGAGTTTTGCTTTGGGGATTGCACAAACATTATAATATTCAAGTAGCTGAAAAACATTGGAAACATGAGCCACAAAGCATTACAGAAAATGATTAAGTTCATATCAGATGGGATCACCCATTACCAACAGTTCAAAAAGCAGATATAGTAGTCTATGAAAAGAAGACAAAAGTAGCAATGATCATCAAAATTGCTACAACCAGTGACTATAGTATCTTATGTATAGAGAAACACAAAGTCATAAAATACCAAGATTTACAGACAAACATGAGGGCAATGTGGAAGAATGATACCCAAACAGTTCCATCAGTAGTAGGAGCAATGGGTCTTATAAAAAGAATTTATAAATGGTACTTTGATATGTTATTGATACATTTAACTCCATATGAATTGCAAAAGGAGTCAATACTGGACACACTGCTTGTACTATGAAGAACACTTCTGGCTAACATCAAGGACTGAAACAATACTACTTCATGAACTTTAATTATACTTTGACTTAGGAATGGGGTCCATTCCTGTGATGGTATTAGAAACCCAACAGACTTGTAGAAATTAAAAAAAACAAGAAATTTTATTCCAGAGAGTCTGATGGAACTGGCAAAACAGTAGTATAAAGATGTACAAGAACTATATGACAGTGTCGTCTGATGAAGAAGGCTTCCCTACTATGTCTTCATCAGCATCAGAGCAATAAGTGCTGTCTCAGAGAGAATCTAGAACTGAAATTAGGCTATAAGTAGTATAATGAAACATTAAGACATGAAAGATTAATCAACAAACCCGCCAGATACATAAACAGTTTGGCTAGGTATTCCAGAGTTCAGATGGACATCAAAGACTGAAAATTAGTGATGTGCTTTATGTCAAATGTCATAGAATTTTTTTGTATACAGAGTGGATCAGTGACACACTAGCATAGTGGTTAAGCTAACTACAATGTCACTGTGTATGATCACTAACTACATGATAACATAATATATAATTTATTTTTATAAAAAGGGGATTCAATTATAGTAGTATATAGGTTTAAGTATGTTGTTAATTCATTTTGGGATGCATATTAGCTGATCATCCAGGCAAGAACTGACAGTCACAGTAAAGACTTGTGGAGAATGAGGACTGGTCACAGATCCAAGTTGTGTTGTCTGTGCCATTAGTAAGAATGCTGATATATATTACAAAATCTGCAGTCAGCTTGCCCCACCTCCACCACTTCTTCATGAAAACTATACTGTACAATATAAAATTTAGTTTTGTTTTGCTTGTCTATGTATTTCTCCTTTTAGGTAATGTATACACACACACACACACACACACACGTGTGTGTGTGTGTGTGTGTGTGTATATATATATATATATATATATATATATATATATATATATATATATATATATATATATATCTCACTGTACCATTGTGCAGTTCTCAAGATTACTGCTATCTAATCTGTAACTCTGTAATCTTGGTAATCTGATTTGCTGCTAAAACAGAACTTTTGAGCTGATCTCAGAAATATTTTTAAGTTGCCTAAGTCAGCATAATAAGTCTGTGAATCATACAAGTAAAAGAAGGTCTATTTGCATATTGAACTTAACTATGTGTATATGTGTGTATACTCTGCTGTACTAATGCATCACCATAGCTCTCAGCATATGTGTATTGTTCTCTACAAATGAATCACCATAACTCTCAGTGTGTGTGTGTGTGTGTGTGTGTGTGTGTGTGTGTGTGTGTGTGTGTGTGTGTGTGTGTGTGTGTGTATATATATATATATATATATATGTATATACATAGATAGATACATAGACAAACAGATAGATGTTATGTGCTGTTCTGATGCATCAGCAAAACTCTCAGTGTTTCTAATTACATTTTCCTTTCATATACCCCAACACTGACATCAAGAGGCCTTCTTCACTAACATTATTTTGTTTTTTATCCTTAACATGTTTCCATAATACAGCATAATATGGTACAGCCTGGGCATAAAAAAATGAGATGTTCTTTTTCTGCTTGGGTTCCATTGTAGTGTTATGTGTCCCAGCTTTTTAAACTGTCACTTGAACTGGTACTTTGTTTTGGTTTCAGTGAATTACTTTAATTTATGTTTAAAAGCCATTTCATGGTCATTATATTAAAAAAGCATTCCATGGTCCATTTTAGTCTTCTTCTGTGTAAAATATGTAATTAGTAGACAGGTTTTCTTAACATTTCAAATCTGTAGTCCTTAAAAATTTTCCAGGCCATCACCCAAACTCAGACTTATATATGAAAGTTGGCAGACCAGTATAGCAGCTCTACAAATCTATCTCTATCTAACATGTGCTACTTTGAACAGCTAGTAAAGTAGAGCCAAACTACCTGTATTATTCAATATTGTCCTTAATTTGCTACAGTTGAAGCAACACTCCAAATACTTCACTGACCAAAACTAAATATACTTACATTCATTCATGGAGTGTTGAAGTGTAACTCATCTTTGTTCTTAATATAAAGATTTCTCCAACAAATAACTTGTTAGAAAAAGTTTTTCTTTAGCTTTTATACTTTATATCACTTTATTGACCTCAACAAGACATACTTAATGTAAAATTAAGAGCCATGATTAAATGTGAAAACTATATAAAATGTAATGTCTGTCTTGAGTTATTCTGGCTGATATATATATATATATATATATATATATATATATATATATATATATATATATATATATATATATATATATATATAATGTGAGAGTTGAATAAATAAAGGAATAGAAGATTAAGGCTTTGAGCTGTTAATTAGCTGCTTCTTTTAATCAATGGCACATAGCTTAATTTCAAGATGGCTGCACATTGAATAACAACTTAATTTCAGCTCTCCCAGTGTGAAAACAAAAACTCAAAAAAGAGAGCCAGTAAACTCATATGTTTGGGTAAATGTCAGTAACTGCTTAGGAAGTGCACTGCCTGGATACCAGCAAAAATGAAATACAGACAATTTGAAAGAAAATCAATCACAAAAGGTGAGAAAAAACACTGACTGGGAAGAATTCCGCAGCTGTTTAGCAAAAAGCAGTGGAAGCTCCAGCTTTGTTGCAAGACATGACTTCCGGTAACCTAGAGGAAAAAATACATCAGATGTTCTTAAAGCTGATTAAAATAAATGAAACACTGATGGAATATATCAACTCAAATAACAAAAAGCTGGAAAAAAAATGGAAGAAGCTTTAAACAGATATTCAGATGAGGTAATAAAACTTTAAAAATCAGAGGTTAAAATGAAGAAAAGGCTGTCAGTATATGAGACTGCTCAAGAAGAGATGTTTCAATAAATAATAGAATTAGAGAATAGTGCACATAGAAAAAACCTGAGATTTGGTGCTATACCGGAGCAGCTGAAATAACAGGCTGCATTAATTTTATTAAAGCACAAATAAGCAATTGTACTTGTATTCTACGGTGGGAAATGTTAATTGAAAGGACACATCGTGTGTATGCTCCAAACCTGGTCATAAGAAAGCAACCCAGACCTTTAATAGTAAAGATGCAATCCTACCAGCAGAAGAAGTTGATTCTGACAAAACTGTGGCATAAAGACAAAGTACTAAAAGTGGGAGACAGTAGAGTGTTTGTGGAAAATGATTACTCACTGTACACCAGAAACTGAGTAAATTTATTCCACTAATCAGGGAATGCTGAGAAGCAGGCATGAGATTCAAACTACTGTACATAGCTATATTCTTAATATTCTTTCCTGGAGGGACAAAATTATTGTTTATGCAGATCATGCTAAGAAGGAAATACAAAAGTTTGTCCAACAAAAACTGAGTTATGAAACAGAAGGCAATTCTGCTGCTTGTTCTTCTGGTAATAAAGACCACAGAGAGACTGTGCCAGTGAAATATTTTCCAATATTTTAACAGAAAATGCTTAAGAGACAGAAAAAAAGCACAAGCGTTGACAGAAGGTTGGAAATGCAGCAGAGACTGGATTTGGGATAGGGAGACAAACAAATAAAAGCAGTAACTTGGAAACTGACAAATAAATATGGGATTACAAAGCATTAATTATAAATATGAAACATGACGGAACAAGAAAGCCTGAATATATTGGACTTTTTTGATTTTGTTAAACTTGTAGGGGACTCTAAAGCATATGCCCTGCTTCATGCCATTAATGTTTGGAAGAATACCTAGGACAGTAGAACAGGACAGAGAGAGTTAACTGGAAGTAAAACAAAATGTCCTCTTAACTCTAGTATTTTTATAATGCATGATATAATCTGCATGCTGTAAAGTAAAGTTTTCTTAGTTATTTTCAAGTGTAATGGGGATACTAAAGAAAAATAGTTGCCTCTTTTTTTGTCCTTCTTTTCTCTTTCTCCTTGTTCAGTTTTAAGAAATATAGGCACTGCAGCATAAAAAAAAGAAATACTGGTCAAAAGAGTATAATACAAGAAAAACTGATATGCTTTTTCTCATTCTGACTGGATTAAGGCCCTTTACTTGATCTAGTAACAAGTTTTAAGAGAAAGCAAATAAATAAAAAAGAACATTGAACATAATAAAGCTTTTGTCAAGCAAATAAATAAATGTTTGAAGAAGCAACTGTGTATCTGGTTTTCATGTGTCCATAGAGGCAATCTGACAAAGACAATAAAAACAGAATGCTTCTTTCTTTCAGTGGCTAGGAGATAATGTTTTCTGAATGCATTCAAGTGTTTTCCCAATCTGGGAGAGCAGTAAAGATAAGACAAAACCAGTAGTAGTAGAAGCAAATAATAATGACTCCAGAGCACAAAAACTTTTAGCATAATGACTCAGGCAACAGAAAGTTGAAAGGGTTGTCACCAAGCTTCGGGAGCCTATAATAAGGAAGATAATAAGGAATCCTATATAGTTAGTAGAAATATTTCAAAAATGTTATGAAAATCTGAATAAAGCAGAGAAATATGAAAATCTTGAAAAGGTATAAATGGAAATGTTTATGGAAGAATTCAATACGCCAAGGATAGAGGTAGATGAGGTTCAATTACTAACAGGATAGGAGGAGATGAGATAAAAACAGTGATATATAATGAATCCACAGGAAAGTCTCTACAAATAGATGGTATTCCTGTGGAAGTTTGGAAGCTAGGAAGAAAAACTGATAAATATCTGGAAGGTTTTGTTTAGCAGTATTTTAAGAGAAGGAGAAGCACCAACATCCTGGAAGAAAGTAAAGGTGGCTGTAATACCTAAAGAATGTAAAGACCCATCAGATCCAACTTCATACATGCCCATTTCAATCCTAAACCATGATTATAAAGTGTTTATGTCTATAATGGCTAAAAGAATGGCAAAGGTGATGTCAAAACTGATAGATATGGATCAATATGGCCTTGTGGAGGGGAGGCAAACATTCAACAGCATTAAAAGAACATTGATGATCCATAGGGAAGCAGAATGTAATAAAATACTGTCAAAGGAAAAAACTTCAAAGACCAATTCACATTAGATTCAAGCAAGGCACCCTTTATTACTTGCAGCAAGAAGGCAAAGCATGTAGGCACAAGGTTTGTCTGAATTACTGGTGATTCGTATGTTATTCTTATACAGTTCTCTTCCTGTCACACAGAAAATGTTACTATTCTATTGCTGATGTAGTTAGACACAGCTTTCTGTATGCTCTACAGAAAATGTTACTAGACTTATTGCTGACTAGGTTAGATTATTTGCTATGTTTGCAAAACATTTTGAGAAAAACAACCTGGCCTTGGGCTTATTTTAGCCCATTTTAACTTTTCAATTCTTCAATTGTACTGTTCTAATACATGTGTTACATTTTGTCTGGATTCAAGGTACATTTCTAGCTTTAGTACAAGTAATGCTGACTATGATTTATACTTTCAAGCATCTATTGTTTTCTTTATCAATGTTTCTAGCAGCTGCATACTTTCTCATAGCATAAGCAGAAATGAATATCTCTTTGTTAAGTTTCATGATTTTAGCAGAAATGAAATGTCTCTTGTTATTTTCATGACATTAGCAGAAATGAAATGCCTCTTGTTAAGTTTCTAATAGCTGTGCAGATTCATGCAGTGTGAACAGAATAAATGTATTAACCCTTTTAAACCTCGAATGCACTAAGCATGCATATTATTATTATATATTTTTCTAACATTTCCTCCATTTTAATACTTTTATTCTACTTTCAAGATAAGCATAAATAGTTTTTTCTTCCCCTAACCTCTTCCTACTCAGGATTTGCAGTTAAGAGAGTCATTCAGTTTAAACTTATGAAAGCATTTTCAGTTTTTTAGCAATTCTTCAAGTTCAGCACCTTGGTATAAGGTTTCTGAATCTGAAATGTCTATAAAGTCTTTAATCAGTCTTTTTATGCAGGGGATGCAGCAGCACACACATACCACCAGTAGGATTATTCCTACACAGATGGCAATCAGAATGTTCATCAGGAAACTGCCCCACCCCCCCAAACAATTTCTGGAAAAAGTCTGTCAATGGATTTGGTCCTGGTTTGGTCATGGCTGACACCTGCTGAATTACCTCAAGATGGTTGTCTATCTGTTTGTGGTCAGGAATATATGAACAGCACTCCTCCTGGATTAAAGCACATGTACCTCCTCTCACCGCTAGGGTGAAGTCAAGAGCCATGCGATTTTGAAGCACCACTGTTCTCATGGCAGTCAGTTCATCAGTCACCAGTTCTAGGGCAGAAAAGGTTGCATTGCTCATTATTTCAAGAAGCTTATACAATTTTCTCAGTTTCCAGATTGATTTTGTTGCTCCATATGCTGGCATTACACCTGCCCACAATATAACAGTATCACTCAAGTCCATGTGTGCCAGTCCATTGCCCACAGCATGATGGTTTTTCCAGCGTGCATTGATTTGCCCCACTGGATTGATAGGTTTCTTGATTTCTCGAACATTCCAAATTTTCCCTTGAGGTAAAACTGCTGTGTGTCATATGGCCAGAACCAGGTAACCCAAAAAACAACTGCCGGACCAATTCTCAGGTAACCATTTGTATGCTTTTCTACCACATACAAAGTAACAATCTTTGACTTTAGTAGTAACTTTACTATGCCCTGACTCTGCATGAAACATTTTTTTGTCAATTATAGACAGTTGCTTATAGAGATCAGCATTATGTTTTACTTCTTCAGTTGTCCTATGCATCAGTTCAAAAAATGTATCATAGCTTGTGTAGTAACAGGATCTGGTGTTATCAGGTTTAGTGTAGCATCTATAGGGAACAGTCACATTGCAATTGCTCCAACCCACCTGAACTGTATCATTCTTGTAAAAACACACAGTTCCCTTCTGTCAAACAGACAAGTGCAATAGTACTTTATCTTGTGATGTAACATCTAATGTATCATGAATTAGGTTTTCCCAGGTCTTGTTGGCTCCTAGGGGAACTGAAGTTAACAGTAACCCCCCATATGCTGTCGGTAAGGCTGTGCAAATCCAGTAATTCGAAACATTGAAAGTTTCAGCATACACATATTTGATTGCCTGGTAAGTGTTAAAGTTTGGGTGCCACTCTGCACGCTTGTTCACTTCAATTTGTGTGGCTGAGAAAAGGAATGGCCACAACAAAAAGATTATTGTCACTAGTACAGTCAACAGGATGGTTATGCAATACTTTTGTGGAAACGGTTGTTCTGCATTTCTGTTTTCTCCGACTCTTCCAAGTAGGTTTTGGATCTTACTGGATTCCATCATCTTTTCTTTGGACACGTGCTCTTACTCTCTGCCCTAATAGGACCTTCAGCACTGATGGTTTCTTCACTGGGGTTGAGACGGATCAGTCCTATTGATCTGACCCCCCTTTGTAGCCAGACTTTGTGCTGAGGGCCCCGATGGAGAGGTAAGATTTTTGTCCAACTCAAAGTTCTTAACCAGCTTTTGGTGCGTCAGGTGTATCCACGAAGCTTGTTCTGCTATCTTAACTGCAGTGGGTGTTGAAAGAAGCACCTGGTAGGGACCTTCCCACCTTGGTGATGACCAATTCTTCCTCTTGATGTTTTTGATCCACACCCAATCACCGGGCGTCACTGCCACTTCAGATGTCTTGGTTTGTTTTCTATCTGAAACAGAATTTGACTGCAACAGATGTTTAGAACGCAACAACTTTTTCATATATTCAGCTAGTGTGAAATCGGCTTCCTGGTCTGATGACATGAGAAGTTTCCACTGGGGTGTATAATAAGCCCTTCCAAACAATTTTTCAAAAGGAGTCAATCCTTTTGCTGTAGGGACAGTTCTCATGCTCAACAGTGCCAGGGGCAAACAGTATAACCATTTTTTCCTATCTCAGCTATTAATTTTCTCAATTTGTTTTTTAGTATACCATTATGCCTTTCAACTAGCCCTGCAGATTGTGGATGGTATGCACAATGATTTTTAAATAAATACCAAAATGCTTACTCAACTGCTGTATGGTTTGATTTACAAAGTGTGTACCATTGTCACTGTAGATCCTTTTCAGAATACCAAACCTAGGAATGATTTCCTTGACAAGTACTTTTGCCACCATAGCTGCATCTGGATTTTTGGTTGGAAAGGCTTCCACCCATCTGGAAAACGTATCTACAATGACAAGACAATACTTCTTATTTTCACATTTGTTCAGTTCTATGAAATCCATACAGATAGTGTGAAACGGATATGGTAATGTAGGGAAACTCCCTTGCTTGGGCATTATCACCCCCTGTGCATGATGTTTTTTACAAATCTGACACATCAAACAAAATTTTTTAGAGTAGTTTGTAAATCTATACGTTGTGAACACCTGGTTCACCAGCTGTACCATCTCCCCTGTTGAGACATGGCACTGCCCATGGCTCAACAAAGCTGCATATTGAAACAAGTTAGAGGGTAGTATCGGTTTTCCTTCTCTAGAGATGTACAGCCCCTTTTCGAGGATTGCTTCTCATTTTATCCATCGTTGTTTTTCAGCTTGCATAGTGAGTGTCTGCATTGTTTTTAACATATATAAATCTAAAATCTCAGAGGGCTGTAATTCCTCATTTAAAAGAAATACTTCTGTGGCTGCTTGTTTTGCAGCTGTATCAGCTCTCGCATTACCTTTTGAAATCCTATCTTGTTGCTTGGTGTGAGCTGTGCATTTACAAATGGCTACTTTCTGAGGTAACTGAATAGATTCTAAAAGATCTAAAATAAACTGTGCATGATTTATAGGTTTGCCAGTAGATGTTATCGTTCCCCCGTTTTTTCCACTGTTGTGCAAAACATGTACAGTAGAAAAAGCGTACTGGCTATCAGTAAAAATGTTTACACATTTACCCTTTGCTAAGGTACATGCCCATGTCAGGGCAATCAATTCTGCTGCCTGTGCAGATAAGTTGTGTGGTAAAGGTTTTGCTTCTATAATCCCAGTATCAGAAACTACTAGATATCCTACTAGGTTATGTCCTGCAGGACCCCTTTTGCACGAACCATCCACGTAGTATGTCACCTCGGCATCATCCAAGGGGACATCGGTGAGATCTTTTCTAGGTAGTGTCTTCTGCTCAATTACCTGCAGGCAGCGGTGTGGTGTGCCATCCACAGGGGTCGGGAGCAGAGTAGAAGGGTTTAAAGTCGTGCATCGCTCAATTGTCATATGAGGTTGGCTCAACAATATAGTCATACAGGAAAGATGCCTAGCAGGGGAAAGATAGGTCACCTTTTCTTGTAGTAACATAATCCCGACTGCATGAGGTACTCTCAAAGTGAGAGGGTGGAACAAAACTACTGAGGCTGAAGCCTGTACTGCCATTGCAGCTGCAACTACTGCTTGTACACAGTGAGGTAAGGATCGCGCCACTGGGTCTAGATGTGATGAATAGTAAGCAATGGGGCATTGCTTATCCCCATGCTGTTGTGTTAATACTGATGTCATGTAACCCTGCTTACAATCTACAGTTTGGAAAAAACGTTTATGGTAGTTTGGCAATCCCAGAACTAATGAGGATGCTATTAACTGCTTTAGTTTACAGAAGGCAGATTCTGCCTCTGGTGTCCATTGTAACAAATCCTGCACTGCCATAGGCTTTTTATATATAAGATCAGTCAGAGGTGCAGATTCCAAGGCATAGTTTGGAATCCAGCTCCGGCAAAAATTGGTTGTACCCAAAAAGGGCATAATTTCCTTCTTGGTAGTGGGTTTTGGTGCTTGCAAAATTGCTATTTTTCTGTCCTCATTTAATGTTCTACCTTCCTTGGATATTATATATCCCAGGTATTTGACTTGTTTTTTCCAAAGCTGCAGTTTACTTTTATTTACCTTATGTCCTTCAGCGGCTAAAAATCGTAGAAGTGCTATGGTATCTTCTCTACATTCCTGCTGGATGTGGGGCTGCCAGCAAGATGTCATCAACATAAAGTAAAATCTGACTGCCTCTTGGTGGGGTGAATCCCGCCAAGTTGCTTGCCATTTCTTGTGAGAATATTGTTGGACTTCCACAATATCCCTGTGATAGTCACTTATATGTATACCTTTTCCCCTAAAATGTGAATGCAAACCAATACTGGCTATCAGGGTGTATCGGTATCGAAAAGAACGCATTGCTGATGTCTACCACAGAAAAATACTTCTGTTGAGGTTTCAGATCATTCAACAGGGTATGTGGGTCTGGCTCCGTAGGTGCTCTTGGTATTACTGCATCATTTTACAGCTTGTAAATCTTGGACCATACGCCATTCTCCATTGGCCTTTTTAACTGGAAATAATGGTGTGTTACATGGTGAATCGGGAGATTATACTAGTATCCCTCCTTTAAGTAAGGCTGCTATAATAGGCTTTATCCCTGCCTCTGCATCTTTTCTTAAGGGATACTGTCTTTTTTGTGGTCTGAATGCTGACTTTGGCATGATAGTAACTGGTCCCGCTGTACGAATGAGTCCTACATCTGATTTTCCTGTTGACCAGAGGGTCTAACAGGAGTATCAATCAGCTGTCCTCGCTAGAATGCAAGTGCACAGCTGAGTTGGTCTGAGTTATCCAATTCAACTTCTGTATTTGTATTCCCGGTTCTGACAGTTCTAGTTCTGTCTGTTTCTCCCATCTTGTGACTTTTTCTCCTAGGTCTGCCCATTCTATATTTCTGTTTTTTGTTAAGCTAATATGTGGTAATCGATTAGATTTATAAAGTGCAAAGAACTCCTGGGGCAATGAACAGCTGGCTACACTGTTCCCTTCTGTGTCCAAGTACAGGTTATGCAATATCAATCTGTTTGCATGATTTTTAAATAATTCTTGCTCATATTCCTTATCATGTCCTGGTGTGTTACAATAATACAGGGTACAGTGCAACAGGTGTTGCTTATCAATGTCAAGGAAAGGGAACTTGCTGATGGCTACATTCATTAACTCTTTGGTCATTGTCCCTGGACCATTTGTAACCAAGTCCTGGCTGTACCAATAAAACATTTCACCCTCTGATTGCACTGCAAAAGTATTAATTTGTCGCTGTGCTTCCATACCCTGCATGGTTGGGACTACTGCTATACCAAATAGTTGCATGAGGTCTCTGTCCAAGAGGTTTACTGGGCATTTTGCAGAAACAACAATTTTGCTTTTCTGTGTCAATCTTGAAACTGGATCAGTTATTGCAATGTTACGGGAGAGAGGCTCCGGATACAGCTGTCCATTAGCTGCTTTGACCAGTATGTAATCAGGTGACTCTGTGTTTTCTGGCAGTTTGGAGGGATGTATCAGGGTTCGTGATGCCCCTGAGTCACACAAGAATTTGACTTCCCTCAATTCTACCAAGAGTGTAACTTCTGGTTTCATGTCTGCTAAATAGAGCTCCAAGCTCAATAACGCTAGGTCCAGTATTTCATTTTCTTCATTGTCACTAACTTCCTGCACTTCCTCTACTCCCTCTATCACATTCTCATTTGTCCTTTCTTCGCTAGCCCCTTCTAGTGATTCCTGACTACCATATAGTCAGTCCTCACCCTCCTTGTCTTCCGTTGTTGCCTTCTTGTTTTTCTTGCAATCCCTTGCCAAATGTCCCTTTTTACCGCATTTAAAACACTCTCCCCTTTTCTTCCACCCTTCAAAGTCCTCTGATGTTTGATCAGATTTTTTGTTTCCCTGCGCATTTCTCTTGCCCTTTTTCCTGGACTATACTACATAAACTTCTGCTCCATCTTCTACAGAAAATACTTGAGCTTTCTTTTTCTTTTTGCTATTAAAATGCCTTTCGGCATGCCTAGCATATTCAAGTAATGATTGCAACCTGCTTGTACAATGGTCTACCATATGTTTTGCAATAAAACTGCTTATAGGTGCAATACTGCCATTTAAGAATGCATTCTTTAATTGCTGTTCATATGGGGAATCTTGTGTTTGATCTTCAGGAACCTGCATTCTACAGTGGTTATTAAAACACTCTAATAATCTGGCATAGTACCGGTCAATTGTTTCACTTTCTTGTTGGATGCATTGATTAATGCAAGTCCAGTCTGCCCTAGGTTTCCATTTTTCAGAGATGCGGTCTGTCAGACCTTTTACTCTGGTGTCTAATTCTGCGCTGCTATGTGGGAGGGGTCTTTGTGCAGCGTCACGGGGATTCCAGTTCCCACTAATCATGTACCAATCTGGCCCTACAATCTGTCTAACTACCTTTTTTATTTCTTCTCCGTTTAGGTTATAACTCAGCCTCATTCCTTGTAAATCTTCTGAGAGTTTTCTAAAATTGACCTTTGGATGGGGAATTCCCTCAGTGGCTTTCCGGATGTCTTCCGGAGTCCAAGGTCTATACACTAAAATAGTTGGGTCCTGATTGTCTTGACCTGCCTGAGAATTGGGTACTTCTATAAGTGGGCATATTTCTTCTTCTTCACTTATAGATCGTGAATTCTTAACCATTTGCCATAACTCGATGCCTTCATATGAGTAACCTGCCTTTGTTTGGGACCTGGTCCTGATGGGATCTCTAATTTTAGTCAGTTATAGTTTCATAATATCTCTATCTTCAGTGATTACAGGATATCATGGGGGTGGACTAACCTGTTCACTTGCTTCATATTCTGGTAAGGGAGGTGGAGGTGCTGATGCTATTACTAAGTTATTGTCCTCCTTATCTAAAAACATTGCTTTTGAATTTTTGTTCTTTTGTTCCCTACGGTTTACTTCCTCAAGCCACCTGTGTGCCTGAGGAATTCCTAATCGATGTTGCTTTTTTACCCAACCTTTGGAATCGGTTTTGAGCTGTTTGATAAGTTTGATAAGTGAGGATTTTTCTAATTTTCCGTCAAATTCATATTTATTAACCCATTTTGAATAATATCTAATATTATCGGTGCGCTGTGACTGCATATATTTTGTGTCTTCTGTTAAAGGTGGATTTTGGGGTCTTTTTGTGCAATTATTACCCATTTTGTTCTACCCTTTGATCGTTACGTAACTTCTCTTAATTTTTAATGTAGTACCACGGATTTTGTTATAGTCTCTTCAGAATGACTGCCTACTTATTCTGTTTCTCCTGATCTATGACAAGACAGTAATCTTTTTTGTACCTGACTTGTAAGAAAAATACAGTCTGACAAAAACAATACACATCTAGTCCCTGATCTAAAACAGAAAACAGAAAAAAGTAGATTCACCTTACCTGAGCCCACGTGATTGATAACCAATTCGTGGAGACCCGTCCTTCATTCACAGATCAGAAAGTGGCTGGCCTCTTTTGAATGACAATTCAGTTGGAGGACTTTTCATATAAGAAGAACCAATTTGGTTTCTTCCCCATACGGTTTCAACCACCTTGCCGTCTGATCCGAGGTGAAGAGAGGGTTCCGGTCTGAAGTTCCAATCTGTCAAAGGAAAAAACTTCAAAGACCAATTCACGTTAGGTTCAAGCAAGGCACCCTTTATTACTTGCAGCAAGGAGACAAAGCATGTAGGCACAAGGTTTGTCTGAATTACTGGTGATTAGTATGTTATTCTTATACAGTTGTCTTCCTGTCACACAGAAAATGTTACTATTCTATTGCTGACGTAGTTAGACACAGCTTTCTGTATGTTCTACAGAAAATGTTACTAGACTTATTGCTGACTAGGTTAGATTATTTGCTAGCTTGCAAAACATTTTGAGAAAAACAACCTGGCCTTGGGCTTATTTTAGCCCATTTTAACTTTTCAATTCTTCAGTTGTACTGTTCTAATACATGTGTTACATTTTGTCTGGATTCAAGGTACATTTCTAGCTTTAGTACAAGTAATGCTGACTATGGTTTATACTTTCAAGCATCTATTGTTTTCTTTATCAATGCTTCTAGCAGCTGCATACTTTCTCATAGCATAAGCAGAAATTAATATCTCTTTGTTAAGTTTCATGACTTTAGCAGAAATGAAATGTCTCTTGTTATTTTCATGACATTAGCAGAAATGAAATGCCTCTTGTTAAGTTTCTAATAGCTGTGCAGATTCATGCAGTGTGAACAGAATAAATGTATTAACCCTTTTAAACCTCGAATGCACTAAGCATGCATATTATTATTATATATTTTTCTAAGAAATACCATTGTCATTGGTGGGTCTTGATGCAGAGAAAGCTTTTGACAGAGTAAGCTGGGTCATTATCAGCAGGGCAATGGAAGCATTTGCATTCCCTGATAAAATTATAAGGTTGATTACCAGGATATATGAGGGCTTAGAGGTGAAAATTAAAGTAGGTGGGTACCGCTTTGATAATTTATGTTTGAGCAGAAGAACCAGGCAGGGGTGTCCTCTTTCCCCTTTGTTATTTGCATTATATTTAGAACCACTGGTAAAGAAATTAAGGGACTCAGAAAATTAAAGATATAATTGGCATGGTAGTCAAGAAAGGCTGGCTGTGTTTGCAGATGATATTATTTTATACTTAATAAAATCAGAAAAAGACATTTCAGTGTTGTGGAACATTCTGATGCAGTTTCAAATCTTTTTGGGATACAAAATGAATGAATCTAAAACAAAGGCAACAGCTATAAATTATATACCCACAAATGAATTGGTTCTCAAAATCTATATTTATGGGGACATGATAAAATGAAGTACATAGGAGTATGGGTTAAAAAGGATTCCTGTGTGTCAGGTAAAGATATGTAGAAAGAGACTAAACAAAAGATAATACAAAAACTGAGAAACTGGAAGCTCTGTTATATGGATATGGATAATAAGATGTAAGCAGTTAAAATGTCTTTAGTCCCTCTAGTTTTATACACAGGTCAGGTATATTTTTATTAACCAGAGTAAAAGTTGTGGATAGCAATTAATAAAGAGCTGAAGGATTTTATCTGGGAGGGGGAATGGCATGAATCAGGTGGGATAAGCTGATTCTTCTTCAACTAGAACAAGGCAGCTTGGGATTACCCAATTTGAAGGGGTATATCAGAGCTACACAGTTAAGGCTCATATGTATACATAGCACAAGCAGAAACTTATAATTCAAAGTGGAAAGGGATGATGATGAAACGGGGAAGCTCAAGAAACAGTGAGAGACAGGGATTTTGGATGCAGATCCTTAAGAAGAATAATAATAACCATACAGATTATTATTTATTTTATTTATTTTACATTTGTTGACCGGGATCGTCTAACTGGATACATGTCCATTTTCAGCGGAGGCCCAGGGGGAAAAGCTCCAAACTTACAAACAGATAAAGACAGGCAAGTTACAGTATATGCACAAACATATTGTATTAACATATAAGTTACAGTCTCACATTTCAAGCTTATAAAGAATACAGTTTATATACAGAAATATATACAAATATGTTACAGTTTCTCTTATCAAACCTATAGGTGCAGCTTATATACAGAGTATCTGCAAAGATATTACAGTTTCTCTTTTCAAACCTTTTAGTGCAAGAGGTTAGTTGCTATGAATAAGAAATTGCGAGAATATGGAAGTAGATGAGGTTTAGTCAGGGTTAGAGCAAGGATATAACCAGTAAGTTTTAAAATACTGGGTTAGATTTTTTTTTAACTGATTAAGGGAGGGGTTCAGAGTAAGGTCAGATGGGAGCAAGTTCCAGGTTTTGCAAACAAAGTTTCTCCAGATAGGTTGTTATCTTTAACAAATTGAACCAAAATTTTTGTAGTGGAACGAAAAGGCCTAGCATTTTTGTAGGGATGGATAATGCTTTTAAGGGAGGGCATTTTTTCTGGATGGTTAATAACCTTGAATGCTACAGTAAGTTGATTAAATTGAATTAGCCTGGGGAGTTCTAGCCAACCTAAGAGGTGTAGATTTTGACAATGGTGTGTCCTGTAGGGAGTTCCTGTAGCAAACCTGGCAATTTGATTGTAGCAGCTAGAGAGTTTGCTGAGATCAGTTTTGTTCAAGTTAGTGAATATTGGTGAGGCATAGAGTAGAGTTGAAAGCAGATGGGTACAGGCAATGGCAGTCCTAGCTAGAGGGGTGAGAAAAGGTTTGTTTTTGTATAGGGAGCCAAGTTTTTTATTAACGGTGTTAATCATTTGGTTTACATGCATATCATATTTGAGATTGTTGTCTGTTATAACACCCATGAGTTTGGTATACATATCTGGTGAGATTATGGTCCCATTGTTAGATGTTATAGTAAACGAAGGTTGAGAAGATTTGCGAGTAGGGGAGAAGAGCAATATCTTTGTTTTATTAGGGTTTAATATCAGCTGTTGATTAGAGATCCAGTTTTCCGCTGTATTAAAGCTTTTCTGTGTTAAACTAAGGAGATCTGTAGGGGGTAGAGGCTGAGCAGATCAGGGTGGAGTCATCGGTATATTGCATACAGGATGCATCTGGGATTACAGTGTGGAGGTCACTGATAAAGAGGGAGAAAAGAAGGGGACCTAATATGGAGCCTTGAGGGACACCAAGGGTAATGGGGAGAAGGGTAGAGAGTTTGTCCTGCCAAAGGACAGGCTGCTGTCTTCCACTAAAATAAGATTAAAACCATTGTATAACATGGTTGTTTAGGGATATATTATTTAAGGTAAGTAAGAGTAGCTGGTGGTTAACCATGTCAAAGGCCTTGGAAAAAATCGAGAAACAGGGCAGAAGATAGTTTGTTGTTATGGTTGGAATTTATGACATTAGAAAAGGAGAGGAGGGCTGAGGTGGTACTGTGCTGTGGTCTAAATCCATGCTGGGAGTTGGCTAGAAGATTATTTTGAATAAGGCAGTGTAAGAGTTGTTTATGGATACACTTTTACATAATTTTAGCCAGAGAGGAAAGGATAGCTATTGGCCTATAGTTTGACAATTCAATGGAATGGTATGACATGGGATATTTGCCAGACAGAGGGGATAAAGGCTTCAGTTATAGTTCTGTTTATCAAAATAGTGACAGGGTATGCTATGACATCAGCAGCTTTTTGCAGGTAGTCTGCAGGGAGGAGGTCAGCTGAAAGGGCATTTGGTTTGAGTTTTTTAATTGGGGCTCTAATGAGTGAAGTTGGGACTTTCTGGAAGCTAAAGGAGAGACTGTTACTGGGATTAAGGGTTTCAGCATTAGGATAAGTGGGTATAAGTTTGCTAGCAAGGGCCTGAATGGTTTCTGTAAAGAAACTGTTGAAGGTGTTGGCAATGGACTCTGGCGATATATTAATAAAGTAGCAGAAAGTATTATAAGATCTAAGCCAACATGGGAATGGAAAAAGGAGATTCTGCAGATAGGGATGAGTGCAATTAGGTTACAGACAATTGTCAAGAGTGGTTGGAATTTATTGGAAAAAACTGACAAAATGTATTGAGAGTAAATAATTAACGAGAGAAAGGTAATAGAATGGGAAGATGCCAATAATTTATTTGGACTGCAGCCTAGAGATTGCATTCCCTATCAAGGAGTGATATCAGAGAAAGAAATGGGGGATCCTAAGTAAAAGGCCAGCACTGGTAGAGTTTTTAGTAGAATCTAGAACAAAAGCTGCTGTTAAAAGGAATAATTAGTGCAGCATATAAAATATTGCATGACAACTATAAGAATCAATCAGAGGAGGTTACAAAGGATTGGGAAGAGAGACTGGATAATCAATTCATGAAGAAACAATGAGGGGTATATGAATGGCTCCCAAATATGCAAAAAAGTCCAGAAGATTTATTGTCTTTGCTTGAAAGTGTTTACATAGGTATTTTTAGACCCCAAGCAGACTCCAAAGATAGACAGCAAATATTGGATGTGTGATGGGGAAGAAAGAGATAATTGGGAACATATTTTCTGGGAGTGTAATGAGTTGGCAGACTTTAATGATTCGTTGGAGACTTCTCTGACAGAGATACTGGGTGAGCAAATTGGTATAACTAAGAAAATGACTTTTTTTAGCTATGATACAGAATAAGAATTGCCTAGACATAGAGTCTAATTATCGTGGCTGTCAATAAAGCAATTACTAGAAAATGGAAATCAAAGTCTAAACCAACTGTACTAGAAGTAGTGAATATAGTAACAGAGATAAAACAACTGGAAATGGGATCTTTAGAAAAGGGTTAGAGCAAATTACATAGAAAAAAAATGGTAACTGTGGAAACAATATGTGCAGAGGAGGAATGAGGTTTAAAAGAAGGCATGATTTGAATGAATCATCTAATGTTTGGCTGACAATGACTGGATAGACTATAGTGATGTATAATTTTGCAACTAAAATTATGCCAGTATGGCTTGTGATGTATGATGTTTGCAACTAAAATTATGTCGGTATGGTTTGTTTTTATTTATATATATGTATTATTGCCTATGTCATATGTAATAATTTAATAAAGAGGTTTCTTGTTTAAAAAAAGAGTACATGGCTTGATTTCTTCTACCTCCATTTGCATATTGTGTGACTCTGATTAACTCAGTTGTCTAAACAGTGCTGCCAGATCATTCCTGAAAAGAGACACTTGTGTACAGTAAACTGCATATAAAAGAATTTGTGAATTAATAGTTTGGAAAATGGGGTACCAGGTTACCCATATGTTACTTAATGGACTTTCATTAAAGATAAAATCCCAATACATGAATTTTCAGAGACATTTTACAATTTCCATTGCAGCTGATAGTCAAGGATCAATGGTGCAGATGGAAAATAAAATTTTATGTAGGGGATAATTCAGTCCCTTGAGGAAGCGAAGACAGCAGAGGGACACAAAAAAAGTATCAATCACATTATTTTGTTTTTTGTTAAAGAAGACAAAACAGGGCACAACTGCATAAAATACAAAATATCCTTCACATCACATGTTCCTGGTCAATGGAGCCTTCCTGATTCAAATGAATTAGTGAGATAAAGTCACTTATATCATATTTCAAGTGTCTTGCACATATGCTCCATTTATTCTATTAATTTATTTAGTTATATTTTTTACTAGGGTAGTGGATTGAGCCATTGCAGCCCCATTACAGCCATAGATCACTAGTTCTATACCAGTGTGATATATATCTAGGAAACAGAAACATTGGTAGCGAACATAGGTTCATAGGTAGGTAGGTACTAGGCTATCGGCCCTAGGGCCCATAGAAGTCTAGCCAAAAAATGTATCCTGGCTTTCGCCACCCAAGAAAATTATTTTCCTGTGCCCCTGTCGAGCAGAGCCACAGAAGTGATCCCCGGTGTGAATTTCCCATTTCCCATCCAATCATCAAGATTTTTCTTGAAGAGTGCTAATGAGGAGCTCTTTTTGACATAGATAGGTAGTCTGTTCCAGAGTATGGGAAGTCTCTGGGACAGGAATCTATCCCTCCAGCATGTTCTGTTTATTGTGGTGACAAGGTTAGGGTCCCTAGAGCATGTAGCTTGGAGGGATTGGGATTTCTTTAAGTGGAGCATGTCCAACAGCTCTGGGTTTGACATAGCTTTGTATGTTAGGCAGAGATCGCCCCTGAGTAGGCGATATGCGATGGAGTAAAGCTGTAGTTTTTTGAGATGGTCTGCATACGGCATCTGTTTGAGGCCAGTAATCTTCTTTGTGAGGTATTTCTGTGGTCTTTCCAGTTGTTGTAGATGTCTTGTGAGGTACATACCAAAAGGGGTGTTGTGCTCTATAGTGGGTCTAATGAGTGATGAGTAGCGGGGAACAATGACCTCTTTTTTTTCTGGATGAGAATCCTTTTGTGATGAGATGAGCCACGTAGAAGGATTTCCTGACCACTGTGGCGATGTGATTATCAAAGGAGAGACTACTGTCCACCTGTGTCCCAAGGTCTCTTATCAAATTTTCAGCATTAAGTAGACTTAAGATGCTGCTACCTGCATTTTACAGTGATGTGAAGAACTACAGAAAGCTGATCTATTTCTCAACTACCTGCCATAGATATTGTGACACCCGTGCACTGGCCCAGTAATCAAGGAGCCTCAATCCTTATCACTAACACCAGTGAGAGATGTGCACATTGGGAGGATGAACAGTACACATACAGTAAAGTACAATTTCCCTTAAGAGCACACTGAGGTCACAGTCCGTCTGGTGCTGTTTTTTTCCCCTCTCTCTCCAAATCCCCAATAAGACTCCACTCTGGCACAGCTATAGGGTTAAGATCTCAGCCAAGTGGTCAAGCTGAAACCTCCAGCACCCTCTCTGTCCAACCTGTGCTTTGTGTCCCTGCCCAAGTAGCTCACACACACACACACACACACACACACACACACACACACACACACACACACACACACACACACACACACAAACACACTTTGAGATTTGATTGATATACAAACACACAGACACTTCTGGGGCAGTCTGGCACAGATTCACTAGCTATGCCCCCTTCTGCCCAGACTAAAAGGTAGTAATCACTGCCACCAACCACTACTTACTTAGCTACTCAAGGCCCCTCCTAAAGGGTGACCACTTCTACTGTGCAATGTTACTGTTATCCAAATGGTAAGTGTGACGAACAGCAAGGCTATTGGAGTGGCTTGTACAGTATCAACAAATACATATGCAAGTATCATAAGAGCTTAAATATCTCCACACAAAACAGCCACCATTAATAGGTTTAAATATGTTTAATAATAAATAATAAAAGCACAAGACAATACTCTTTGACTCAACACAGTGACAATAGAGTTCAGAATTACAGGAAATACTTTAAAACAACATTGTAGGACAGTCTCACATAAATATAGAAAACAGCTAGACTACTCTTACTGAATTGCTATCTATCTCTAAGAGAAATCATTGTACCTAAATAACTTACTTACAGAGCAAGACAAGTGCTGCTGAGTGGAATGTTTTCAGATCCAAGACAAGATACAAAATGCACTAACTTTCTCTCTGAGATAGTTCTTAAGTTAATAATAAACATTACTGCTGAATCATCTTGGATTACATCATTCTTGTCACCTCTGCCTAAGTTTCCCAGGCTAGCAGAGACTTACATTTTTAACATGTCTCTGTCAAAAATACTTATCTCTCAGAAGCTGGCAATTCTGTCTTAGAAGTTTGCCTGAAACTGAAAGTCATAAAACAATTACCTTGGAAACCTGTAATTACATCTGATTCCAGACAATAGAAAGAAGCCCCTAGCCTAGACATCATGTCTCGTAGCTGGGATAAACTAACTTTATAACATATCGTTCATAGGTTCATAGGTTCATAGGTTCATACTAGGCTATCTGCCCTAGGGCATTTATAAGCCTAGCCAGAATGTGTTTGGCTTTCGCCACCCATTTTAAATTTATTTTGCTATGCCCTTTTTCGAGGTTAGTATACTGTGCCTCTGTCTAACAGTGACACAGAAGTGATACCCGGGGTAAACCTACGATCTCCCATCCACTCATCAAGATTCCTCTTGAAGAGAGTCAATGAGGGACTCTGCCTAACCTGGACTGGGATTTTATTCCAGAGTGAAGGGAGCCTCTGGGTTATGAATCTGTCCCTCCAGCATGTCCTATTTATTTCAGTGCTGAGGTTCAAGTCTCTCGAGCGCGTAGCTCGATGGGATTTGGATTTTCTGAGGTGCAGCATGTCCATTAATTCTGGGTTGGACATGGCTTTATACATCAGGCACAGATCGCCTCTGAACAGGCGGTTATGCCACTGAGTAGAGCTGGAGTTTCTTTAACCGGGCAGCATATGGCATCTGTTTGAGCCCTTTGATCCTCTTGGTGAGGTACTTTTGGGGTCTTTCCAGTTGCTGCAGGTGTCTGGTAAGGTACATCCCAAAAGGGGCATTGTACTCAATTATGGGCCTGATGAGGGATGAGTAAAGAGGCATGATGACGTCCCCTGATCTAGATGTGAATCCCTTCATGATTAGGTGGGCTATATAAAATGTTTTTCTAACCACTTTGGCCACGTGGTTGTCAAATGAGAGATTGCTATCAACTTGGGTCCCCAGGTCCCTAATTACTTCTTCTGTACTTAATGGATTACCACCTATGTGGTAATTTGTGGGCACTTTGTTTTTGCCAAAGGGGATGACTATACACTTTTGGCATTTAGCTTGAGGCCATGGCTCTGGCACCAGTTGTCTGTTTCTATGAGGCCCTTTTGGAGGATGCTTGTGTCGGCTGGAGAGTCGATTATGGCACCCAGTTTGCAGTCATCTGCGAACTTGGTCAGCCACAGTCCTTCCGTGTTGGCCTGTACCTCCGAGAAATATATACCAAACAAGAGAGGTCCCAGGACTGAGCCTTGTGGGACACCACTTGTAACTGGTTTGGAGTCTGACATGGCTCCAGCAATTCTAACCATGTGGGTTCTGTCCTTGAGCCAGTTTGCAATCCATCTAGTGACATAGGGGTTTATATTTAAGCTGGTGATCTTATTTATAATGCCCAAGTGGGGTATTGTATCGAAGGCTTTTGCGAGGTCCAGGTAGGCTGTGTGGACCACCTTCCCCTCGTCAATGGCCTTGGTGACTGTTTCAAAGAAATCAACCAGGTTTATGAGGCAGGATCTGCCCTTAACAAAGCTGAACTGGGTAGGATCCAGTGTTTGTAGGTCCCCAATATCTTTATTTATGAGGTCCATGATGATCCTTTCCATAGCTTTGCAGACCAAGCTAGTCAGGCTTATGGGGCGATAGTTTCCAGAATCCGTTGAGGCACCACCTTTATGGAGAGGGACCACTGTTGCTGTACGCCACTCTTTGGGCACATATCCTGTAGTAAGGCTGAGATTGAACAGTAGTTTTATGTTTGGGTTTAGCTCTTCTTGGAGTTCATGTAGGACGAGCCCAGGACACCATCTGGTCCCATTGATGCTGTGTTTTTGCTTTGGAGAGGGCGGCTCTTACCTGAGCATCTGAGATGTCAGGGGCAGCACTCTGCTGGGATAGATATTTGCCCTTTGGTGGGAGAAGTTTGCGCTGAACCTGTCAGCTAGGATGTTGGCAATGTCTGTGGGTTTGGTGTATTTTTGTCATTTTGGACTAATTCTGAGCATATCTGGGAATTACCACCCAGGTTCCTAACATAACTAAAGAAAGCCTTGTGATTATCCTTAGTGTCCTGTGCAATTTTTCTCTCGAAGCTGGCCTTAGACAATTTTATGTGTGCCCGTAGTTTTTTGCTAATACTGATCAGTGATGCCTTCCCTTTTTGGGATTTTGCTCTATCATTTAGTAGCTTCCTCCTTCTATTGTATAGTTTGTTTATGGCTGGGGTCCACCAGACAGGACGTCTGCCTTTGGAGGATTGGGTCTTGGTTTTATTTGGGATCGCATGATCCATGCATTCCTGAAGGTGTTCATAGAATGCGTTTATAAAGGATTCTGCGGTCTGGGCTATATTTTCCACAGGCCCGGAGGCTTTGAAGGATTCCACCTCAGTTTTGAGGAGTGTGAAATTTGCTTTAGAGAAGTTTTACACTGTGGTTTTCTGGGCAGGGGGTGGGGTCGGGATGTGAATATCCAGTGAGATTAGTTTATGGTCTGATCTTACCAGTGAGGGATACACTTCTGGTCTGGAGCATAGAGTCCCCACATTGGTGATGATCAGGTCCAGTATGTTTTCCCCTCTTGTGGGAGTGGTAACAAGTTGTTCCATAGCATTTGAGTTTATAAATTCTAGGAACCTTTGGGCTAGGGTGTTGGAGCTAGAGTAATGCTCCCAGTCTATGTTTGGGTAGTTGAAGTCACCCAATATAATGGTGTTTGGAGAGACCTTCATATTTTCCAGTGTTCTCAGGAAGGCCGAGTGGGGTTCCTGGGTTTGGGAGGGTGGTCTGTAGCAGGCTATAAACTGGAAGGCAGTTTTACCCACTGTTAGTTGCACATGGATAGTCTCTGATGCTTCGTGCTTTGCCACCAACCTGGAGGTGTGGGTATCTTTGATGAATATCGATACTCCCTCTTTTGTGGTTCGGTCCAAGTTTTGGGGCCGAAAAGCATGGTATGAGGTATAACCTGTTAGTGCTGGGGTGCTCTCGAGCCCTGAACCAGGTTTCTGTTACTGCACAGATATCGATGTTCTCCATGCTAAGGAGAGTTTTGAGTGCATGCATCTTGAGGTTTAGGCTTCTGGCGTTGAGTAGCATTACTCTTAGTTTCTTATCCCTTGTGATACCTATGGAGGTGGGTTTGTCTTTGAGCCTTGCCTAAAAAAGGCACTATGGGGGTAGCAAGAGCCTTTGCCAATATCCGAAAGCCCAGGGGTGACAGGTGCAAGCCGTCCCTAGCGAAGCATCGTGGCTTGTCGAGCATATCATCCCAAGCTGACAGGCATTGGATCCCCTTTGAATGACACCAGTACTTAAGCCAATTGTTGAAATTGATCATCTTGTCTTCATATTGTGGCATCATTCTTGGTGAGGGTAAGATGCTACTCAAGGTCAGGGTCATACCGGCCTGGGCTACATGCTCAGAGAGCTCCTTTATGTCTCTTTTCATGTAGTCCAGGGAGGTACATCTCAGGTCATTCACACCAGCATGGACAATGACTGAGTCATATTTGTACTTGCCTTGGAGTGACCTGAGTGCTTGTGTTATGTGGCGGATCCTAGCGCCCGACAGGCTGCTCACCGTGACCCTCTCCTTGTTCAGTCTGGTGAGCGGGACATCAGTGTGCCTGATGATAGAGTCACCTATTACAAGTGTATCAGGTTTGTTGTTTAGTCTTAAGGGCTGTGACTGTTCGCACACTGGCTTTGTGAGATATGTGTTGCACGTGTTTTGTTTTGGGGTAGCGGCTGCTTGGGTGTCTGCTTTGGAGGTCTCTGCTGCTTCGGCAGATCTTTATTTAGAGCCTCCGAGTATGTTTTTGTGTGATTATGTGTTTGGTTTGCTGTCGTGGTAGGTCTATGTGAGACTGGAATTGTAGTGAGTGTGGTTTCCTTCTCCTCCTGACTGGTTATGCCAGTACTGAGTTGAGAGAGCTTAGCCTCCAGTTTGGCTATATGGTTGCATCTCTCACATGTGTTGGAATTTGTTGGGAGGAGGAGAGGGTTGTCTGTGTACATGAGGCAGTTGTAACACTGCCTCAATATTCCCAGATTCACCAGCTGGACCGCAGAGGAGATTGACAACTGACCTTTGGACATGCTAGAATAATATTGGGAATTCCTTAATAATTGAAAACCAGGGCCAGTGGGGAGTGAGGGTGTAGTGCTTTTAATTTTTAGTGCTGACTTATATAATTGCTTTAGTGAGCAAGTGCCAGGTAACTTAAGTGCAATGTGTTACAGGTAACTTAAATGCAAAAACAACAAACAGTAACTTTCTTTCAAGTGAAACAAGGAAATAAGTACAGTAAGCAATGCAGATATCACTAGTGATCCACAGAAGCTGAGAAGCTGCGATTAGGTGGAATTAGCGTTCCAGGGAAATAACAAGCAAACAAACAACAAGCATATAAACAAAGCTAGATTCAGCAGGCCTGGATCTAGTCTATGCTATAGCAAACAAGGTGTACCAATTTCAGTAAGATACAGTTCAAATATTCAGGCACTATAAACCTTCAACCAGAAATTCCCAGCTCAGAAGGGCAGAGTCCAGCCTCTTCTCCCACAAGAGTGCAGACCACAAACCTTCTTAATGTAAAATAACTGGCCTGAAAGCCCAAGTGCTTAAACCAGAACTAATACACTTTAAGAATAACAGACACTGGGATCTCAATCAGCAGTTCCCAACTTAGAAGAATGAAAGCTACCTGTCCTGCCACCACAGTGCATGCCACAAACCTTCCTAATGTAAAACAACTGGTCTGAAGCCCAAGTGCTTAATCCAAAAGACTTAGAATGATAGCTACACTTTAATCAAGTTACTACCAAGCAGTAATAAACACAATTGAATACTTTAGAGAATGCCTGGATTAGTGCTCAAGTTACACAAACAGAGCTAGATCCAGCAGGCCCGAATCCAGTCTATGCCACAGCAAACAAGGCGCACCAACTTCAGTAAGAAGCAGTTCAGATATGCATGCACTATAAGCCTTCAACCAGAAATTCCCAGCTCAGAAGGGCAGAGTCCAGCCTCTCCTCCCACAAGAGTGCAGACCACGAACCCTCTTAATGTAAAATAACTGACCTGAAAGCCCAAGGGCTTAAACCAGAATTAATACACTTTTAGAATAACAGACACTGAGCCCTCAATCAGCAGTTCCCAACCTAGAAGGATGTAAGCTACCTGTTCTGCCACTACAGTGCAGACCACAAACCCTCTCAGTGCAAAATAACTGGTCCGAAGCCCAAGTGTTTAAACCAAAAGGCTTAGAATGAGTTACACCAAGCAGTAATAAATACAACTGAGTACTTTTAAGATGATGCAAAAGTTAAAAAAGTAGGTAGAAACACAAGTACAGTAAAAGCAGATGAAAATTTTTTTTTTTTTTTTCTGAACAAGTGCTGAGATCAAAGAAACAGATTTGAGTGCTGAAACTAGAAAACTGGCTAGTTATAAGAAGAAAAAAAAACTAAGCTAGAAGGCTTCCCTCCAACACAGAAGGGCTTGTAAAACTCTTTACTTATCAGCTTATTTTCTTAGAGTTTTGCAAGTTAACTCTGTACTTCCCAGTTTCTACTATGAAACCATACATTTACATTGACATATAGTTTATACACATTTATGCTCATTTCCAACAGGGTGCACTGTGGTTACAATCTTGAAGCTCAGTACAGAACATATAGTTTTCTTACATTTCTAAGGCAAGCATACAAATCATATTACTATTCACAAATGACATAGAATTATTTACAAACTTCTATCTAGCTGGGCTGGCAGTGTCACATTTCTATATAAATCATATTAATATTTTCAAGTGACATGTAATTATTTACAAATTTCCAGCTAGATGGGCTGGCAGCATCTCGGTTTAACACAGACATGTTCAGTCTAGGAGTGCACTGCCTGCATTACTAGTCATAAGGCTCATGATATCCTATGAATGCTTTTAATATAATATTTTATTACATAGTTTTGTACAATGGAATGCACAGACATGAATCATACAACATAGATTATAATAAAAAAATGCTCACAGAAAAACTAAAAGGTGCTTTACTGGTTGGTATAAGTATATGCATATTACCAAATGCAAGCCACAGTGTATTACAGTAGTAGAACTAGAGACTGTATCTATCTGTTTGGCATGGACCACACAGTACCATTTTTAAACTCTCAAAATAATCTTGGAATGCTTTCTTTAAACTCTGGAGTAATTTTGATTGTATTTGTCTTGTTCAGTGTGTCTATCTATAACTGATATATACTAAAGCCTTAGGGTTAATCCTGCTTCAGAGCATATGGCTAAAAGGAGTTAAACCCAGAAGGTAGCCCATGTTAGTCACCTTTAAATTAACTGACTATCCTTAAAAATTCTTTGTGTTATGAAATTAGGTAGTATGTCCTAACCTTTGAGATTATAAGACCTGAAATAGACATTTGGAAACAGAGAGACTGATCGAGTCCAATATGGTCAAGACTTGGATAATTGCATAGGTTTAGTCAACTCTAGGAGGGCTGCACATTTTGGCTGTGCTGTTTTTGAAATCACAGATCTTTGAGCTAATCGAAGTTTCCTCTTACTCCCATGTATGTTCAGTTTTGGAATTAGTCTGCACAGAGTACTGGAGAAACCAGTATACAAAAAAGAGTGGTGTGAAGATGAGCTTTCTAGAATTAACAGACAGAAAAGATATAACAGTTTGTTTGTGATGGCCCTTTAATAAAAATGGCATATTTCTGTGTTTGCATTAATATTTTGCTAATACAAATATCAACAGGTGTGTCAGGCAGCAGATTACAGACAATGGTGGGCAAAGATATTGAAATCATGAATGTGAATTTTGCGCTCATGAAAACAAATATATATGTATACTGACAGTTATCACAGTTTACAAATTTTAATATTTCTGGTCATAAATCACAGACTGTGTGTTTGTTATACATTGGTCACAATCAGTCAACAACATGTAGGAGTTATAATTAAATGTACAGCAACCTGCATTGTTTGGAATAAACATTAATTAAGATTTAACACAGTGCATCTACTAACAGATTAGAAAAAGGCAGATTAGCACAGTCACATCAATACTTCATCTAGCAAATAATGCTGAGGCAATTACTTGAGGCCTTGGTAAATATGATGGTTAGAGAAAGAAAACAAAGCAGTGTTTTACAGAGTGATCCAAAGGGAGATATATATGTTAATTTATATTAATAGTTATGACAATTATGAATATATTTTAATATTAATTATAACAATAAAGTAAGATATTGAGTGTGATATACACAACTTTTGGTCTGGATTAGAAATATGCTTAAAATGTATAAACTGATGTACGTATGGGTTATCTGGCATAAACAGGAATGAAAATATAACATATTTTGATTGCTCAAGAAATATGACATATGACATATATCTGCATTAGTATTTTGCTATAAGATATAGACTGATAAGAGAGGCACCTGGGTACTCATGAAGACGGGGAAAAGAAAATGCATATCAAACATATCCAGCTTTGCTTCTGTAATTGAAAATATTAGCATTTGTTTTATAGCAATGATTATGAATGCTGACATATTTTTAATATTCCTGGTCACAAGTCATATACTGAGCATGTTATAAAGGGAATTCAGTCACAGTCCATAATGTGTGGGAGAAAACAATAAACTGTCATCAAGATACAGTGTTCTGGAGGAACAGAAATGAAGATTTTGAAAGCTCTAAATTTACAAAATGTGACATATTATGAAATTAGTATGACTATTAAGAACACCACACTACTGTACGGTATCAAGTAAAAACTGAAAGTACTGCAGATAATTTAGCACTGATAAATGACCATTGTAGCTGTGGAGAAAGAAGGGTATGTTCATATGGTAAATTACACAGGCTATAATATTTTAATTTTTTCATACATTTGTCACTATCTCATCACAAATTAATGGGTAATGTTGCATTCTGAAATTGACATCGGATAGACAAATTTACTGTTAACAGTAGGTGTGTGGCATGCATTTTACTGACACACTGTAACTTGATTGCAAACCATACCTTTCAACTGTCCAGATTTTCTCAGAGCATCCGGATTTTTGCCTCATATTTTTGGTCTGCCCCTCATGAAATTTGTGGTTTTCTGGAAAATCACTGAGGACTGACGTCACTAAATAATGACATACATTTGAATTTCAGATTTCATATTCTTCAGAAAATCCTGTTATTATAGCAACATTTTTAAGTTTGTAAGATAAATATTTGAAATCTGTCCCTAGTTTTGGGCCTTTGTCCCCTCATTATTTTAGGCTTTGTCCAGGTTTCTTGTGCTAAGAGGTTGAGAGTTATGTAAGGCATATAAAATATGCATAAAATCTATTTTTGTACTTATACAATCAGAACTATATAGCTGTTGTAAAAGCCTGGGTGTGCATATGGCTTTAATAAATTATTTTCTAAAAAATTGCTCAAGATGCATCATTGCTCTTATGAAAGAAGTTAACTGCCAATATTCATGACCTCCTGTGTAGAGAATGAGTTACTAATCAAAACTAGGTGATAGTTCACTATTGGGTTTTCTTCTTTTGTGGATTAAGAGATTAATGGATAAGGCATAATATATATATATATATATATATATATATATATATATATATGTGTGGTTCCCCCTTTATAATCTCAAAATACTGAAATCTCGAATTTCGGTATCTCGAAACCATAAAGGCGAACGCTCAAAATTCCGAAACCTCAAAAGCACGAAACACAAACTCACGAAATTAACACACCATACACCATACAACACATACACCATCCTACCCACACTACAACAAATCAAACAACAAAACATACACAAACACAATAACACAAATCAACACACCTACAGCCCCCACACCCCCCTACTTATATATAACTCCGAGATCGCACAAACAGAAAAAGACAGCAAACTCACACCCAAACATTCTACAATCTCTCTCGCTCGTGCACACACACACACACACACACACACACACACACACACACACACACACACACACACACACACACACATACACATATACAAACACTAACACATCCAACACTTACACACTCATACTTTCACTTGCCCACTCTACCCACCCTAAACCCTTACAAAATACTCACTTACCTTAAATCGCACTAAAATCTAGACACTACACCAGACACCAGCCACACAAAACACCACATACAATGTAGCGTAAAGCCATAACTGTGAATTCGAGATATTGAAATTCGCAATTATGCACTTTCTCTATTTTAAAAATTTGCCTTTATAGTCTCAAGATACTGAAATTCGAGATTTCAGTATTTCCAGATTATAAAGGGGAATTTTATATATATATACATATATATATATATATATATATATATACATATATATATATATATATATATGTACTTCAGTGATCCATATTTGAACTGGTTCAAATATGGATCACTGAAGGAGCATTTCAGAACAAAGTCAGAAAAGAGCTAATTCAAGTCAGAATGTTGTTGTCTTTCAGCTTTTGGTTAGGGGTAGCCGCAGCGGAACTCCGGTCCGCTAATGATTGGCAGCAGATTTTGACAACCGCCGAGGTGCCAGCTCGACGTTCAACCTTCAACGAAGGCACGCCCATTTATGCATGTCTTTTGAATGCCCACCCAACCGCAGAGAGGACATGCAGACTCCACACAGAAGGCACTCCCCGCAGTCTAGCCGAGAATCAAATGGAAGAACCTCTTGCTGTGAGGCAACAATGCTACCACTGCACCACCGCAGCTATGTTAATTCTAGTCAGAATAATTGATAAAAATACTTCAGGAAACATTTTCTGCTTTGCTCTGAGATTATAAGCAGCACATACTCCCTTGTTCCTTTGGAAAAAAAAAAGAAATCAATTATGTCAGCTTGACTTATAGATAAGAATTGGCCAGAAATATTTTCAAAGTAGTCATCAAGTGACGTTTTAGTCTAATCGACATATCTATAATCAGTTTTATAATACAGGTTATGATAAAGTGGAGTCAAAGGTTTGGAGAACACTAAGAGATTCTGTAAGGTGAGTTCCTTTATGAGAAACAGAAGACATCCTATGTGCAGGTTTAGCAATATTTAAAATCTTTGTCAGGATCTTAGGAGGAATTTCATTCTTCTGTGAATAGACTGCTGCCATTTTAGATTTTCAAACACTTAAGTTTCCCCTGTGCAAGTTGATGTCTCATTCTTAACATTGGTATGGATTTATGATTAGAGAACATATCACACAGAGTAAGTACAAATATACTTCAACCTCAGATCAAGCAGACTATGCACTGTCCACTTTCATCCACTTGGACATTTCATATATAACATCAACTTTTGACAGTCAGTATGTGGCTCACTCACTATGCTCTTATTCAGAGAAAAGAATTCAAAAAAATAATTATCAAAGGGACCTAGTACTTACCAAACTATGTATATGAATGCCCACACAGATAAAATAAAGTAATTTAGGACTTGCAAGGCACACGAACGATAACTATTTTTTGTTGTATGACCATAAGCGAAAAATATATTCAATGTGAAAGGAAACTGGTGACACTATTACTTATTTCAAAGAAGCAAAAAAAGTAAAAGAAGCTGACTATTGTATTGAAGTTAATTACTTTATCTACCAATATTTTCTAGGAAGGCATTAAAATATGGGAGACATTTCTAGAATCAGCCACAAATGCATCAATTGTAAGTGCACCTCCAGTGAACAAACTAAATGCATTAATTTGAGAAGAAAATGAACACATTAAAATGTAGATAAGAGAAGACAGCACAACACTGACAATACAATGTGCATGCTCCAAGTAACAACTTGAAGCATACATGCAAAATAAAAACAGTGTTTTTGCCAGATCTCCATACCCCCTGCTACTTAAGTATATCAACTCTGAGATTAAAGAATACTAGGAAAAGGGCATATTGCCCAATTCCATTATTATGTCAGTTTTGCCGTATTGTCAATCAGCTTTCCTGCTGACTCAAAACATCCAGACCCATATGTGATGAAAGGAGATACTGCCAGCACAGCTAGCTGGAATTTTATAAATAATTGTATGTCATATGTGAATATCAACATGATTTATATAAGGTGCTTGTGTTACAACTGTATTAGAACTGTATGTCATGTGTATATCAAACTAGTTTGTACAGATGTGTGTTTAAAAGGTATTTTGTAAAGTGCTTGTGCTTAAAATGTATCCACAGTGTGCCCTACTGGAAGACAACAGAAATGTGCATGCTCTATTTGTAACTGTTTAAATGTATATGTTAATACAGGAAACTGGAGGGTTAACTTCAGTCCAGCAAACTTTAGGAAAATATTTGAAATTAAATTACTTTATAGGCTAGGTCATAAAAGATAGTCTGTAATAGGAAGCTTTCTGTATTGTCTTTAGGGTGAACTAAAAGCATGAAGGACTGCAACTGTTTTATGACTTCCAGCATCTGCCAAAGATCTGAGGTCTATGTATTTTTACCTGTAAATGCTAAATGCTACCAGCTGCCATCAATGGCTGTTTTGGCTTGGGAACTAGAAGTCAGATGACAAGAAGTGATGTCATTCTGCAAACTATCCCAGCAGTAATATCTGAGATATTAAGTTGAGAAGTCTCTTAGTGAGACAGAGCATTCTATATTCTGTCTTGGACCTGACAACAACTAGAAGATCCATTCACCACATCTGCCTTGCTCTATTAGTAAGCTCTTAGGTTATAGTAATTCTCGTAGATACCATCAGGAATATAGTAAAGCTTAATTTAGATATTTTTCTTTATTTGAGAGTGTCCTGCAATGTTGTTTTAAATATTTCCTGTGGTTTGAACTCTGATGTCACTGTGAATATATATTTAGTATTGTCTTGTTCTTTTATTATTCATTATTAAATATATTTAAACATTTCATTGTGGCTGATCTGTGTAGAGATATTTAAGTTTTGAGTGTACTTGCATATCTATTTGGTGACACTGTATGGGCCACTCCTAATAGCCTTGCTCTTGGTCAAACAACCATTAGTATTAATATTAATATTCCAAAGTAAAACTGGTCATGCTTTGTTAAGGGCCTTAAAGTAGCTTATAAGGAGTGACTGGTGGCAGTGGTAACTACCTTATAGTTTGGGTAGAAGGGGGCAGAGCTAGTAAACCTGTGCCAGCCTTTCCCAGGTGTGTGTGTGTGTGTGTGTGTGTGTGTGTGTGTGTGTGTGTGTGTGTGTGTGTGTGTGTGTGTGTGTGTGTGTGTGTGTGTATGTGTCTGTAAATCAAACCTCAAAGAGTGTGTGTGTGTCAGTTACTTGGGCAGGGACATGAAGCACTGGTTGGACAGAGAGGATGCTGGAGGTCTTGGCTTGGTCACTCAGTTGAAATCTCAACTCTATAGTTGTGTCAGTGGAGAGTCTTTTTGGGGATCTGGAGAAAGAGTGAGAAACCAGCCCTGGACTGACTGTGGTCTCTGTGTGCTCTTAAAGGAAACTGCACTTGATGCAGAGAGCTACATCTGGAAATACCATGTGTGCACCTTATTATCCTCCCAGTGTACATCCACCAATGTTGCCAGTGGTGAGGATTGAGGCTCCTTGATTACTGATACAGTGGTGAGTTGTCACACCATATTTGTGTATATACATTTATATGTATATATATATATATATATATATATATATATATATATATATATATATATATATATATATATATATGTGTGTGTGTGTGTGTGTGTGTGTGTGTGTGTGTGTGTGTGTGTGTGTGTGTGTGTGTGTGTGTGTGTGTGTGTGTGTGGGTGCGTGTGTGCGTGTGTGCGTGTGTGTGTGTGTGTGTGTGTGTGTGTGCGTGTGTGTGTGTGTATGTATATATGGATCCATGGTTAAACATCAAATGCACAAAGTTTTGAATCAAACAAAAAAAAAAGAAAAAAATGACAGCAACAATTCTTCTACAAGGTGGGAAGCTTCCCTGCACCCCCACACCCTCTGCAACTTATACATACCAACTCCAACATTGCACTGCATTGAGAAAAGGATACACTTCCATGTTCTGAACGTTCACCAATTAGTTTTCTATATTTTGAAAATTCAATCCAAAGACAGGAAGATATACATATATATATATATATATATATATATATATATATATATATATATATATATATATATATATATATATATATATATATATAGTCAACCAGTAACTATAGAAGATGACTAAAACGTTTATAATTTACTTAGAGCTCAGATAGTGTAAATAATTTGTTTCAGTTGTTGAAAGCCTAACATTAATTGGTTTTAAAAATGCCATGAATCTTTAATATAAGATCTAGTTTTTGTGCAAGTGGGTTTCAGACTTTGTCCAAATAAAAAGAAATAATTCTATTTTAGACCCACTGGTGGCCACAATAGCCCTGGATTATTTAGATATCTATGAATGTTTGGAATACTGAATAAATATCCAGATATAGGATTTTCCACTAGCAAATAATCATGTAACTCCCAAAGAATAAAATTCTGATGCACTAAATCAAGTAAAGCATAATAGCAATATATTTATATGTTTGTAAATGTAGCACTGATTCACATATTTATCATCATCATCTTCTTTCGGCTTTTCCCGTTAAGGGGTCACCACAGCAGATCATCTGTTTCCATTTCTTCCTGTCCTCTACATCTTGCTCTGTCACACCAACCACCTGCATGTCCTCTCTCACCACATCCATAAACCTTATCTTAGGCCTTCCTCTTTTCCTCTTACCTGGCAGCTTCATCCTCAGCATCTTTTTCCCAATATACTCAGCATCCCTCCTCAGCACATGTCCAAACCAACGTAATCTTGCCTCTCTGGCTTTGTCTCCAAACCTTCCAACCTGGGCTGACCCCCTAATATACTTATTCCTGATCCTGTCCACCCTCGTCACACCCAGGGCAAATCTTAAAATCTTTAACTCTGTCACATCCAGCTCTAACTCCTGCCTTTTTGTCAATGCCACTGTCTCTAACCCATATAACATAGTTGGTCTCACTACCCTCTTGTAGACCTTCCCTTTCACTCTTACTGGTACTCGTCTGTCACAAATCACTCCTGACACTCTTCTCCACCCCTCCATCCTGCCTGTACTCTCTTTTTCACCTCTATTCCACACTCACCATTACTCTGAACTATTGATCCCAGGTATTTTAACTCATCCACCTTCACCACCCCTACTCCTCGCATCGTCACCATTCCTCTATCCTCCCTCTCATTCACACATATATATTCTGTCTTGGTCCTGCTGACCTTCATTCCTCTTCTCTTTAGAGCATATCTCCATCTCTCCAGGGTCTCCCCCACCTGTTCCCTACTCTCACTGCTGATTCACATATTTATAATTATTAAAATCCTCTAATAATCCATTCATTCAGTCAATATAATTATCATTAACCATGATGACTGTTCCACTACCTTTATCTACCTTCATGAAGCAGTTGTCAGTCATGTAACTCATTTCCATTAAATTCTTAGTTTTTTGTCTAAATTATAAAACTCAGAATTAGGCTTAGAATTGATTAAATGTCTAAAATAATTTTGGTATAAATCCACAAATGTATGTAGGATAGAATGCAAAAGGAGATTATATACATTATGATTTTTTTTTTAATTTACAATCTGGTATAATGTCAACAAAATTCATGCCATATGAAATATATTCAAAATTTAATTTATTTGCAAACATACGTAATTCAGGAAGCTAATTCATTAATTTTGTACAACTAGACGGAATACAGGAAAACCTTTTTGTTGGTACCTGAATTTGAGACTCAGAAAAAAGTCATAAAACTGAGGTTGAAAAGGGGGACTTTTAAGGTTGAGATGCCTGTCTGTGACCTTTGTCTTGACCTCTCCCTGTCAAAGTGCTGTGACGAAAATTATGTAGACCCTGATTCTTTCCAATGGGCCATAATGCTGCTCCATATGTTATCAGTATTTTTCTGACTCAAAAAATTATGGTTTTCCTCTGCTATTCATGAAGACCACCTTGGGAGGATTAGCATGATGTTTATGGTGTTAATCTTACAGAAACAAGATACAGGGTTTGATTCTCACCTCTAGGGAAATTGGTTAGGCTTAAAATGACCCACAAGGGCAGCTAGCCTATTTCGTGCCTATGAACCTGTTGTTGTGTCTCTTCTGATTCTAAAAAAGCATTTCCATTGTTGCCACAGAAAGTAATATCATTGTTGGTTGAAACAGTTCCATATTTTTTAGTCCTGATATCGGATCTTCCAATATTGCAATCTGCTGCAGTTCTCTGTTTTCATGTCTGCATCAATTTTATAAAGTATATTTTTTGGCACAGTCAAAAAAATGCTATCCCAGACCAGTTGTATATTCCAAGCTGTTATGTGAAGCTTGAGTTCAAGTATTTTAAGTTGCAAGAGTCATCACCTCCTGTGAGTCCATATATGACAATACTTTCTAATGGCGACAAGTCAAAGTGAAAGACGTATCACATTAAGTGCTCTTTTTCTTAATTCACTTACAAAAGCAAGACAATTTAAATTTCTCTATACAGTAAATGTTTAATAAAGCAAGACAAGCAAGTGCCCACATGCAAAGCATCTTGTAGCAGTCTGTATCTAATGAGAAGTACACATTAGTTCAAATAGTTTCAGCATTGTTTCAACTAATTCAGACTAAGAAAACTCAAAGCCAAGAGCAAAGTGAGTGAAAAGTTCACAACTAAAAATACAGTCCATGAATTATAGAAACAGCTAACGAAATTGGTAATACATGAAATACTCCAGTTATGGTCCAAAATTTTAATGTGTTCATTTTCTTCTCAAATTAATTACCTTGTTATGCTCAGGCTAATATTACCAGTATTTATCATGGCAACAAGGCTCAGCACCACACAATGCATACACCTCTCTGATCTGTTGTTTGGTTGTGGCCATATGCAATGTGTGGCAATCTCATTATTGCTTTGCATTGTCTCACTTGGAATGGAGCCATCTTTCAAACAAGACTACTTACTTTCAGGTGTGTCTTTCATTCCAAACACCAGTTAGAAATGGCAGTACTTAATAAAAAAAAATCTTCTTCCATATCACAAGCCTTTCAGGATGGTCTTCTCATCATCACACATCTACATGGCATGTTTTATGTCAAATGGAGCTTCACTTCATTTTATTGTTTTAGTAAATTCTTTTGGGACACAGCTGTCCTTGCTGTGTTGACATGCATAAAGACTGAAGGCTTTGTACACTCTTCTTGCACTGACTCAAGAAGTATAACTAAAAGGGCCCAGCAGAATGTCGCTGTGTGTTGTACATATTTAAAATGCCTAAAGCACTATGGGAGACATTCTACATGTTTATTAGCATGCACAGTAGCAATGGACAACCTACTTGTGAACAGTGCACATGGCAATAAAGAGACGTTAGAATACTAATGTAGGAGTGTGCCACATTTCATCACACTGTGCCCTTCTTTACATTAGTAACATAAGTGCCAGGGATCCCATACTATGTCTAAAGCAGGAGTGCAGAGCAACACTGTTTGTTCTGTGTTAAATACTGCAAAGACTGATTAGGTTATAGGTTATATTGTATGACCACATAGTATACATATAGGTGCATAACTGCACTCTGCAGCACAGAGAGGTGGAGAGATGAAGAGAGACATACACAGTGCACAGACTAGAACACAAGAAAAGACAGTACACTTCAGAAAGTGTTTGAATGGCTTTATATTCATTAGCCATTCCTAAACATTAGTCCTCATTTGTGACTCTTTGGAGCATCATATTCTGTTGCTAGCATCTCAGAATTATAGAAATCTGTCACTCTACAGACATCTGTTCAGCTGTAATGATGCAATTATTTCACTTCACCCTACCTTTGCACATTGACACATGTATGTAACTGTTATGTCACAACCACTCATAGCAGCAGTACTTTAATATATATTTGTGTGAACACAAATAAACATACACATGCATACATATTCATACATTGCCTACTCCTGTTGGAATTAAATGTCATCCCTTTTTTAAAGACCATGTGCAGAGATCCATTGACTAGGTAAACTGTAGACCCTGCTTAAACGGCAGCTTGCTCTTTACCACTACTCAAAAGAAGCATCTTCTCTGTCTCATGCATTCTTGAATCCCATCACAGTGCTGATCCTTCCACTTCTTCAGAAAGCAAAAACCAAACTGCACCTGGTGGATTTGTGAAAAACAAAATACTGCAGCACAAAAAATACACTTGTAAAGGATCTAGGATCCCTCCCTAGAATTGTGTCTACACTGTAAAGAAATGTCTTCAAAACAAAAAAGCTAAGTAAAACCAGACAAGATATATATATATCTATATATATATATATATATATATATATATATATATATATATATATATATACTGTCTTGCATCATGCAGTTTTTAGATCAAGTTAAAATGAAAGGAACATAGAAAGCAGAAGTATGTATTTTCCAGAAAATTATTTTCCAAAGACTTCTCAGCTTTAACACATATTAAATATTAACTGAATCAATGAGACTTTGAGGGCAAGTGCCTTAAAGTTGTAAATGATACTGTAATTCTTTAGCCTCCAGAAGGTTATCATCTCCTCTTGTACTAATCACTATGTGCTCTATCATACTGAAGTTAAGCTGTCTAAAAAGTCATTATCTCTATACAAGGCATTCATGGAACCCTTTTGTTTGACAGCTTACTGATGCTCATAAATTCATTGCAACAGCTTATGACATGCTTTAACCACATAAAATGTCTTGCAGCTATCACAAGTGGCTATGTAAACCATCCCTTGAGAATTACAGTAACAGAATTTATTAGAACCAAAAGTGTCATTTATAGGTTTATAGCTGAGTACCAGACTGGCTGCCCTTTTGGGGCATTTTAAGCCTAGCCAATTCTCACTTCAAAGGTGAGAATCAACCCCTGTACTTTGTGACTGCGAGGTACACACCTTGACCATTGTATCAGCCCCCAACAGTTTCATAGGTGATTAGTAGTCTAGCAAACTGAGTGGGCCTTTTTAAGTTTAGCCATGCTTCCCAAAGGTGAGAATCAAACCTTATACCTTTGTCTGTAAGGTAAACAACTTAACATTATGCCAACCCTCACCTCTCATAGATGCTGCTACATCTAGAATTATACCAAAGTATGATGTACCAAAATGCCACAAATAGGTTCGTAGGTAAGTATTTGGCTAGCTGCCTTTGTGGGCCATTTTAAGCCGAGACAATGTTTCTTCAAAGATGATAATCAAACTTTGCACCTTGTGTTTGTGAAGTAACCATTATACCAACCTAGTTGTCATTTGTTACAAATGCCACACTATGCCCCATATGACTTCTGTGTCATTTCTCAGACAACATTTCATTAACAGATGCCTCAAGCTTCTTCCTCTCTTGTGTGCCAAACTATGGTATTTCCCTACCACTTTATAAGTGTCACTGTATCCACTATGCATGTTCCAGTTATTTTTAATGATACTTATGCTACAGTCCCCAGTATAGGCTACACAAAATGAATTGCTGTCATTATGCTTATCAGTAGTATGGGTTTCTTGTACTATATTACTCCTTGTTTCCAGAATCAGCTTGTGCAAAGTATGAGTTTGTTAATAGACACCTGCCAAAATTTGAAATATTTTCTGTTCATTCTAGTGAAGTTCTGTGGACAGCTGTGTAAGATTAACTAATTCTCTGTTAAAAATTGTCATCGCTGACCAGTCTAGATATATTGATTACATTATTTATTAGGAAACCAAGGTGATAACAAGGAGGTGAAAGCATGTACGTATTTGTGAATACTAGTTTTACATATATATATATATATATATATATATATATATATATATATATATATATATATATATATATATATATATATATATATATATATATATATATATATATATATATATATATATATATATATATATATATAGTGGAACCTAAGCTATAGGATATTTCACTGTCCACAGATGTTTTCTATCTGGTGAAACCATGACTGTGAATATAAGAAAAATGGGCTGGTATTCAAAATATCTTTAAATCACAAACTTCTTCTTTTTGCCCTGACCAAATAACAAACACTATCAATAAAGTCTGTTTGAAACTTCATTTTAGCAAAACATCTATTTTCAAAAATAAACTGTCTCATCCACTGACTTAAAACAATGTTAGCATAAGTGGGTGGCAACAGTGGTTCCCAAAGGTTACACCACTAATTTGGTAAAAATATTTATTGTTAAACACAAACAAAATAAAAAATATTTTCCAAAATAAGGTTCATCAAGCAATTTATAGTCTCAGTGTGAAGGAATCTATCTGCTATGCTAGATAAAAGATAGAGGCTGGGATTTCAAAGCAAATAGCACAATGCAGAAGGCAAAATTGATGAGTGGCAGCATGGTGGAAAGGAGCAATTTAGAGACATAGAGTGGCTCTGCAAGGCCACAAAATACTATGGCCGGCATGGTATGCAAATGGCAATGTAATGAAATGGAAGTGATTAACATTATGATAATGAGGCCAGTGGCATATGCAGATAAGGGTAAATAACATGGCAGAGTGATTCAGAAACATACACAAATTTTGCAATACGCTGTGACCACCAATGCAGCTGTATGCCATAAAACACTGGCGAGCAGATACAAAGACCATGTTAAGATGTCAGCAGTAGTGGCAGTATTATCAGAAATGTACATGTTTCAGGATCTCCCATCAAACATTAGCTGCAAAGGTGCACATCATTCTCCATACTGCCAAAGGATGCAACCATGCTTAACATTCAATCCCCTCCATAACACTGAAAGAGTGAATGGCTACTGTGTGGAGACAGCCACCATACAGAAACTGGTACACATGCAACACCATCCCATGCAGGCTCTTGTCATGAGTCTAATACCTATTCCTGTGGGCACCATGGTATCCTTGCTACAGAAACCTTCCAGCAATCAACATGGAAACAGTGGATGCACCCCAGGCAACTGTCTGACACATACTGCACCAGATTCTCAATGCTATGCTACAGCACATGGAGGAGTATATGCAGTTTTCACATTCTGCAGAGGACAGAAACAACACCATGTCAGTGCTCTATGACAGAATCCTTTTTCCTGAGGTACATGGAGTTATTGACTGTACCCACATCACTATCAGTGCCCCACCAGACACACAGAAACAAAAGTATATCAGATGTAAGGCATTCCAGTCCACCAACTGCCATTTGATCTGCAGTTCACAGAGTATAATGTACAGTTTGTCAGTACACCATGCAGGCAATGCTGACAATTCCCACATCTGGATCATGTGTGACTTATTTCAGTAATTTGTGTGCAGGCTAATTTCCCTCAGGGACATCTTACTGGTGATGTCAGATATGCCATGGAGCCATGGCTAATGTTACCATACAAAACCCACAGACCATGGCATAGAATGCATACAACTCTGCACTGTCCACAGACCTGTACCATCACTGAAAATGTATTCAGAGTGATGAAGGCCCAGTTCCACTGCTTAAACATCTCTGGTGATGTACTACAGTATGCTCCAGAAACCTGCAGAATGACACTTGTTGTGTCTGCAATTTACACAACACATTGGTATGCAAATGGGTACAATATATTATCGTAGGAGGAGAGGATTTACCAGAACCAGTGGTGGAGGAGGGACTGGGTGAGAAAGCTGTGGAAGATGTGGCTGCAGAGGATGACTATGCAAAGCAAAGGTGGGTGCCTTACATTTTGACACAGGCCCAGAGGAAGTGTCTGGTTGACAGCTATGGTCCAGGTTAAACATAACAAAAAATAAGAATGATGCATGGAATACAACAGAAAGGCTGTGGTGTACAGTGCTTTTCTTGGCAGCACTGTGCATCAGATGCAAGCCACCCCTGCACCAGAGCACTGAGGGCAGGGCACAGTGGTCATCATATACACATATGAGGGGCCACAGATACAGTGGCTGGCAAAAGGCAGCAAGGCAGGGGAGGCTAGTGATCTGTGTGTAACTGTGTGTGCCATGACCTGATAAGTTAGGCAAGTTTCAATGACTGTACAGGGAGGGGTTAGTGGTTCCAGTGCACAGTAAGGGTGCAGAGTTGGGTGGGTTTGGTCAGATTGTTTGTAGGTGGACAAAGTCCCTGAAGATGTTGTCACACTGTGTGTATTTTTGTAACTGTGTATTTCCTTATCCTCTAGGGAGGAATGTCACTATCACCATCTAGGGCCAGCACAGAGCACGGTATGCTTTTTAAGCAGGAAAGGTGGGCTATGCCATGGGGATGTATGACAGAAGTATGTGTCTCAAGGGATGCTCTGGCCATATTCACTATATGGCTGCTCCTTGTTCTGGCATTTTGCACTAATGATACATATGTAAGGGCATACCCAACTAGGATGGTGAGGGCACAGTCTAGAATCTGTATTGCCATGACATCAAAGACAGGCAGTAGCACCCTTGACACTGATAGTAGGTTTGGAGGTCATGGCATTACAGAACCTAGACTGTGCCCTCCTACGGAGGGTTTCCAACTGAAACAGAAGAATGGTTATGTGAATAGCATTGTCCCTGGAGTGTGGCAACACACAAGCTCCTGCAAGATAGAGACTCCACTGGAGCCTTTCAAAATGCTACCTAAATATGTAAAGCCCACTCTGATGTCCTCACAGAGTCCATGCATAACACTGTTCTCCTCTGCAGTGGTCATGTTGACATTGGCCTGAGCCAGTATAACTGCTCTGCATGTCTATTCTGTAGCAGCCATTGAATCAGTCAGCTCAGGCATGGGGTGGGAAACAAGATGTTGACAGCCACTGGCACACCACTTCTTCTGCTGTCCCCATATGCTCATTGGAGTGACCAGAACAAACTGGTGCCTTTGGGAGCAAGAAATTAATGTGTTACCTTGGCTACCATGTTGGCCAATTCCTGTCCTACACTGATCATCTGAGACTGAAGGGTGGATTGCTCAAACAGTGGATCTGTGTCAGTGAAAGGGAGGATATTATGCCTGTTATGGTAGCTGTGCCTGTGAAGAGATAAGACACATAATGCTTATGGTTTTTGCCTCCCATACACAAGGTACAAAGGTTCGATCTTGACCTCCACCCAATGACTGTATGAAGTTTTCATGTTCTCCCTGTGTCTCTGTGGGATTCCTCCCACCTCCTGAAAACATGCTGGAATGTTTCCATCTCAAACTCACCCAAGAATAGAGTTGTGAGCAGCAGCACAGACTCTAGGTGATGTCCTATAAGGGGAAGAGTCTACTGTAGTGCACAGTATCCTCAAGATAACAAGACAAGGATCACAGACTGTGATAGTGTAAAATATGGCTCTAAGTGATTTGATCATTTTGACTAATATCATCAAATGGGCATGGGTGTTTGTTGGTGTAAGGACCCAGCCTACTCCGACCTTCACAAGAGACCCATGTTAACAGTGGGAGGGGTGTATGTGCCCCAAATGGCCAGTGTGAGCCTGCCATGAAGCCCAGCAGCTCTAGATCAAAAAGCTACAGGCTAACTGGTTCCAACTGCCCACCTTTGGGGGGGGGTGTGATGATTGGGGAGAGATGGGCGAAGGCTGCCAGCCTAGTCAAATATAATTTGATATATAATTCTGGCATTTGTAAATAAATGTAAAATACAGGCATGCTTTCTTAAGTGTAAAAGTTACTGTGAAATGTGGAACTGCAAAATATGTGACAGCATTCCACTGTACTGGCCCAGTGAAGCATGTTGTACCCTTTCATGTTAGCATTCAGCCCCAGGGCGGCTGGATGAAGATTTCATGCCCATTGTTTTAAGGTTAAAGTTTATGACCAGAATTTAGATGTGGCAGGTGCTTTTATTACTCTGGTTTCTGCTAGCATATACATGTGAAATATCTTGTATTGTTGTAAGTTTCTGAGGAGGTGTTAGATTGTTAAATAATGCAGTTTGTGGCCTGAGAACTCATACCAGGTGTTAAGATGATGCAATATGAATACCTGGAAAATCTAAGTGTCATAAATGATGTAATTTTGGGAGGGCCTTAGAGACATGTTTGTTAGTAATGTTTAAATAATATTTCTCACAAGAGACTGAAAGCATTTTGATCTTGATATCCAACTTACCAGCACTCTGCCTAAACTCACATGTAAGTTTCTAGCACTGTGATTTCTTGTAGGAATAGTTAAAGCTAGTAAAGATTAATTAGGTATTTTCCTTTGAAATCAGACCTGTCCTACTGTATTATTTTAAGTTTCTGTGTGATCTCTGAACTCTTAGATATCTCTGTAGTGTAGTAGTTTTGTCTTGTGTTTTAATTATTTATTATGAAATATTTTTAAAACCTTCTACCTGTGGCTGGTTTGTGTAGAGATAAGCTCTAGAGTACATTACATATTTATATAGAGTTTATTGTAATAGACCACTCTGATAAGCCTTAGACTATATAGTCACATTACCATTGGATGATAATATTGCACAGTAATAATTGGGCACCCTTTTAAGGGCCTTTTAGTAGCTGATATTATTAACTGGGTGGTGGCAGAAATTACTTCCGTATAGTCTGGGTAAAGGGGCACAGCTGGAGAATCTGTGTCAGCCTTTCCCAGGAGAGTCTGTGAAGTTGTATAAATACTTATCTCAAAGTGTGTGTGTGTGTTGTGTCAGCTACTTGGCAGGGACACAAAGCAGTGGTTGGACAGAGAGGGTACTGGAGGTTCTAGCTTTCCCAGTTAGGCTGAGACCTGGACCCTATAGCTGTGCCATTGGGGAGTCTTATTGGGGACCTGGTGAGCAAGGAAGCCAGCCAGCCCCAGACTGACTGTGATCTCTGTGTGCACTTAAGGAAAATTGTACTGTTTACTGTGTGGTATTGGTTATCCTTTTCTCTTCTAGGAAAAGACCTCCCTGGTGTTAGTGGTGAGGATTGAGGCTCCTTGATTGCTGGGCCAGGGCACGGTCGTCACACAAGATATAATACATATATAGACAGTTAAGTCCATGTTGTTATATATTTCATACTGGGCCTATATACTTGTCCATAACTTCTGACATAAAATTGGGAATTGGGCTTAACTATTAGAACTATCTCTGAAAAATGTTCAATCTCTGATTTAATTGGAACATCTTCAGGAATGGAATCAGAGGTAGGAACACCCTCTGGGATGGAAACAACATTTGGTTCACTCTGAGATTTAGAGTCTAAGTCACTATAACAATGTTGTAATGATGATTCTGGTACAGGTAACAGATGTTTACTGTTTTACCTGTACTGCGTACCTTCCAAGTCTATAAGGTAGGATCTCAGTTCAGGACATTTGTCAATAACTTGTCTCATATGGTCAAAACCTTTTTCTGTTTGAAGTCTGACCATTTCTCCTTCCCTTAATGGAGAAAGAAGTTTTCTCAACTTGTCATATGTTGACTTCTGGATAGATCGCTTCTTAAATAATTGAGCCTTGATGGTCTTATTATTCTTGGCTTTAGGCTTTAGTAGATTGGTAGTAATAGGTAGCATAGTTCTTGTTTGCCTGGAAAGAAGTTGTTGAACTGGAGATCCAGGAATATCATAACATGGTATGTTCCTAAGATTAAGGAGACTTAAGAAAATATCTGAATTGTCATGTCTTGACCTTTCAAGTAGTTGCTTCACACTCCAAACAGTTCACTCAGCTAGGACATTCGAGTGAGGATACTCAAGACTGCTGGTAATGTGTACAAAGTCCCATTCTCTTGCAAATTTCTGAAACAACTGGCTAGCAAATTGAGTACCATTGTCAGAAATAACTTTGTACGGACTACCATGGACTGAGAAATGATGTTTCAGCTTAGTAATAATAGTGGTAGATGTTGGATTGGGTAGTAGATCAATCTCAAAGCAATTCAAATAAGATTCTACTAATACCAAGTAGTATTGATTGTTCCACTCAAAGATAGTGGTTATTGTCGACCAAGATAGTTTAGGAAATGGTTGTAGCTGAAGCGGTTGTCTTTGCAAGTGTGATCTAGTACTATTGCATACAGAACAAGAAGAAAGTACTTTATCAATGTATTTTAGTAATGAAGGCCAAAATACTAATTCTCTCACTCACTTCTTAGTGGAAATGGAACCCGGGTGACCACAATGCAAAATCTGGATGTACTCATATTGTAAGGAAATAGGAATAACAATTTTAGGACCTTTGAAAATAATGACATCTTCCATCAACATTTCATTTCTGTAAGAAAAATAGGTTTGCACTTCTGGTGGTACACTAGATGATTTGACTGCCATCCAACATTAAGGTAGTGACTGAGCTTTTGCAAAGTTGGATCAGTCTTAGTGTGATTTCTCAACTCATCAAGCCTAGTGGTAGAAAAAGTATGCACTGCCATCACATCAAAGTCAAAAGTCTCTCTGTCAAGCTGTTCTGTTACTTTCCTGGGTGATCTGGATAAGGTATCAGCCAGATAGAGTAGTTTGCCTTTCGTATAGACCATTTTGAAGTTATACTTTTGCAATTTGATTATCATTCTCTGTAATCTTGCTGGAGCAGAATGCATAGGCTTCTTTAGAATAGTAACTAGAGGTTGGTGGTCAATTTCAATCTGAATAGCTCGACCATAAATATAATCATAAAGCTTGGAACATGCAAATACTATTGCCAAAAGTTCTTTCTCAATTTGAGCATACTGCATCTTAGTTTGGGTAAGTGTTCTAGATGCATAGGCTACTGGTCTGCCCCCTTGAAGTATAACTGCACCTAGACCAAATTTTGAAGCATCACAGGAAAGAGTAACTGTTTTTTTCACATCGTAGTATCTTAATGTAGGTGGGGTGGCAATGTTCTGCTTGAGCTCTTCAAATGCCTTCTGGTTCTGTTCCAGCCATGATCATGTAACATTTTTGCATGTTAGCTCTCTTAAAGGTGCTGTAAACTCACTAAAGTCTGGTATAAACTTGCCTAAATAGTTGACCATGCCTAAGAAACATTATAGAGCTTGTACATTGTATGGTGCTGATATCTCAAGAATGGCTGCTTGCTTGGTTGGGTCTGGTCTCAAGCCAGTACTGGTAAACAAATGACCAACATATGCATCTTCTGGGAGTCTGAATTTGCACTTCAGAGGATTGAGCTGCAAGTTCACTTCATGTCCTCTGTCTAGAACTTTCTTTAGGTTTCTGTCATGCTCTGCTTCACCATTACCTCCAACCAATAAATCATCAACTATTATGGCACAAGGATAACCCAAAATAATTTGCTCCATTGCACGCTAAAAGACTTCACTTGCAGAATGTATTCCTAATGGCATCCTTAGAAATCTGTATCTGCCAAATAGAGTACCAAAAGTGGTTAGTAATGAGGATTTGCAATGAAGCATCACATGCCAAAATGAACTCTGTGCATCCAAGTTAAAATGAGAAAAAACACTAGAACTCACCAAACAAATGCCCAAAACACTAAAGAACAGTCCATCCACAAGCAAAAACAAAAAGGTGTTTAGGCAAAACAATGGCAGTTCTCAGAGTATAATCCGTTTATTGTAGCATAAAAAGACAAGACGTAAACACTTTCACAGTGAATCCCACTGCTTCCTCAGATGTATAACTATACCTGCAGTTACTTACTTTAAATACAGTCACTTATTTAAACAAGCAATTAAGCAATATTCCCTTAAAGGTGTAGACATGGAGAGACAACTCGCATTTAAATACTAAAAACCTATAGTATTAGAAAAACCTCATAAAACCATGCTGTAACATAAATATGAGAATATAATTAATAAAATACATAGGACAGATAAGAATCTAAAAAATGAGATAAAGCAATCAAATCCTAAGGGATCTAGCTTGAAGTATGGGCTTTATAGGAACCTTATCATTGAGTCCTTTGCCTAAGTCACCGCTTAGCCTCACAATCCATTTGGTTTCATTGACCTCTGTTCTATTCCTAACGTCTCCCAGCCTATTATTAATTCTAGTATTCTCTATTATCATAAATTTAAACATATGGGAAGATGTATTATTCATGGTATGTCTAGCAAGGGCATTTGTTGTAATTTGTTTCTGAATATCATACACATGCTCCCTAATCTTAAATTTCAATTTTCTATCTGTTTTTCCTATATAGAATGCATACATTCTATACAAGATGTTCTGTATCACAGGTACCTTCAGAATTAAACTAAAATGTTTTCCCAAAATTTGGTTGAATGAATCTACCTGATACATCTATATACTGACAATGGTTACATCTATTACAAGGACTCACCTTTTTATTTGCTCTTTTAGTATCTTCCCACTTGGGATAACATAATAACCTCTTAATATTAGTCATATTCTTATATAAAAAAGAAGGTTGTGTACCTACTACTTTCTTAATATCTAGGTCCGGTACCAATATTGGCCAGTACTTCTTGTATATCTCTAGTACAGGCTTCACATTGTTTGCATAACGAACAGGCATCCTATACCGTCTATCTGTCCGCCTACTCCTCCCCTCAGCATTGGTACTATGCTCAGTAGTATCAGAGAAACATGGTCTGCCTGTGGTAGTCCTACAATCCTTAACTTGGTTCAATGCAATGTTAACTTTAGCTTTCTTATACCCTTATACCCCCTCTGTATGAACCTGGACTCTAATTATGACATTTCTCTATCAAAACCTTCTGGTTCTACACATAATCTAGATGCCCTCATGCCTTGACCTCTCACTATGTTGTGAAAAATGTGCTGTGGATGCATACTGGTTCTAGTAGATATATATTTCTATAACATTCCTTCCTGAACACTTTGCATCCAAGACTGAAAAAACAGTGGCATTTGGTATTGGGGCTGCGACCTCTTCAACTGTATGTATTAGATGATATGTTCTTTTCAATGCTTTGTTCAAATCTCTTGTGTCAATGCATATTCTGATTTCATCTGAGCCTTTTTTGTGTCGCTCCCCTACTTCGGACACAATAGAAGAGTCTTTGTGGGTTCTGTTCAAGCAGCTTTATTTTATACAAACACATCACAACAGAAGTTTACTGACTTCAGCTAAAGTAACTTATATACAAACTATCTGCTGTAGTCATACATGCTTACTCTCTGGTCACACTCTCAAAATGGCACTAGGTATGACGTGTTCAGCATTTATATGTGCACGCTCAGTCTTTGACGTGCTTCTTAAAGATACAGCACATAGCACGTGCTCTCTGATCTAAAGGTTCCAAGTGGAAGTGAGTGTGCATCAAGATTCCATTCTGTGCACACTGTTGTTCATATTGGTGATGGACTACATTAGCAAACAGGTCAGAGGAGACAGACCCACAAAGTTGCTGTATGCAGACAGTGCAGCATTACAGGCAGACTGAGGAAAAACTTCAGCAAAGGATAGAGGAATGGAATGCAAAACTGAAGGCACATAGAAAGAAACTGACTACAGATAAGACCATTGTAATGGCAGCAAATGGGAGAAATCAGAGGAACCTGAGAAGTGAGATAGAAGAGAAAATAGTGGAACATGTTAACAGCTTCAGGTACCTGGGAGGAGTGGTTGATGAAAAGAAAAGTCTGACTGAAGAGGTCAAAGTAGTGGCAAAGGTGGTATATGACAGAAGAATGCCAAAGAAGCTGAAAAGAATGGTGTACAAAACAGTGTTGTGACCTGTGCAGAAAAGGCAGATCAGGTAAGAAAGCTAGAGGTGATGGAGATAAAGTGCATGATATGGGTGGTAGGATGTACAACGTGGACAGATGAAGAAATGAGGGCATCAGAGCAGAAGCCAAAGTATCTCCAATTGCAAAAAGGTCAAAGAGAACAGATTGTGGTGGTTCATGCATATGTGCATAAAAGCAAAAGACAATATCGTGAAGAAGATTTGGGACAGAGAAAGAAAGCAAGAGGATACAAGGGTTTTCAGCAGAGAGGTGAAGGTATTGTGTGAGAGAACACCACCGAGACATAAGTGCTGAAAGAGGTAGAAAAGTGGCATTGAATAGAGAGAGGTGGCAACAGTTGACAAAAACACTCCAAAGCCATGTAGAAAATAGGAAAAACAGGTTGATGATGTTGATGGTATCTGTGCCTGGCAGTGGCAGTGTGGGCATGGACTCCATGATGCTTTGGCTGTTGTCATCATCAGGCTCAGATGTTTCCCTGGTATCAAGCCTGGCATCATCCATGACAGAGAACCCATATGCTGAATAATTTGAGACCAGACAAAAATAAACCTAATGTATCAGTACTATGTAGTGATAATCCCAGTGTTGTGATAGCTATAGAGCATTATGGCTTGGAAAGAGTATAAGCCCAGATGTGTAGTAGCTGAAGCTCTGATGTGTGTAGGGATATTGTAGCCATATTCACTATGTGACTGTTTTAGGCTATAACGTTTTGCACTAATGATGCATATATAAGGTCATACTAACCACCTATGATTTATTTATTTATTTATTATTTATTTGTCTTTTGTTAACCAAGATAGTCCACCGGGCTGGTGGCCTATTTTCAGTGGATACCCAAGGAAAAAAGCTCCAGCAATGAAACTAAAAATACAATGAATAATAATAGTAACAATAATAAAAGTTACATTGCAAGAATGTACATCTGTATACATAACAACAGGCCTTATACGCTATAGAAAGGAAATATAAGTACATAGCAAATGTACATTCATCTAGTAAAAGAAAAAAAATTTAAATAACCCATTAAATTCAAAAAAAAGAAGAGGATGAGTCCTGTGGTGGAAGTGAAGCACTGGACTCGATAATTAATGACAGATAGAGAGGAAGAAAAGGGGGGGAAATAAATTGATGGGATAAAAAAATAGAGGGGTGGGGAAAAAGGAAAGGTTAAGGGGAGTTAAGTGAGTGAAAGAAAGGAGAGATGAGGGTGATATGAAAAGGTAGGTCAGGAGGAGATTTGTGTATAGATTTACCCAGTGACAAAAGTGGAGGGACTAAGGTACTAATATGTAATATGTTACACCAAACACTCATTGTAGTGGGTGAAGTTCTGCTCCAATGTCCAATGTTCCACCAGGTATGAAGGTATGAAGGAGCGGTATGTCATCCCAGACAGAGATACCAGGACCTCCTCCATGTCTATGAGTAATGTCCCTGTTGATCAACTCCAGCCAGGACCATCCTCCCTTTGTGCAAGGTTCATTGTCTTGGTGCACGTATGATGGGTCATACTGGTGAGCCTATTATGGTCACCAGCAACATTTATATCCACAGCAATGTCCCACAATACACAGCCTTGGGAGGCTCAGTCATCTTTGTCATTTGTGAGAATCCATTGGCCATGTTCATGGAAAGCCTGCAGCAGGATGTCAGTCTCTGTCTAGGAGAACTTCTCCATTCTCTTATGCTCTTTAGGAGTCATCTTAGTCTATAAATGTAAAGATATACATACATTAAGTGATTGGCCTAGCACACCCAAAATCCAATCCCACACAATCACAGTCCAAAGTAACCACAGACTGTGCCATATCTAATCTACCCAGAGGCATATGCCACCTCAACAGGTTGCTGCTGTGGGGCAACTGTGTGTAGCTGGTCACAGTTATGCATCAATGATACCACACAGTCCAGTATGTACCTGTGGAAGCTGCTGTGAAAGTGTGTGTGGAAGCCACTGCATTCATACATGTGGTCCATGTAGTATGCCTCCACACCAGCACATGTTTTGCCTCCACCATACATGTGGATGGCAATAGCTATATTTTGTCTTTCCCTTACAACAGTGGTCTGCAGTGTGGGTTACCTAGATACCTATCTTCCATTGGACTTCTCCCAAGAAAAAAATATGTCAAACAAACAACAGGTATGGTAATAGCCTGGTCACTGTTCACTGTTGTATGTTCCTTGGCCTATACAGATGTACAGCAGGACAGAAAATTGATGTCCACTGCAAGCCATCCATGAGTATGTGAAGTGCAACCCATATGGTGGCCCCAGGACAATGTGGTATATATTAATGTCAGTAAGGTAACTCCCAAGTCCTTCACAGCATGTTGCATATACAGTACTCCTCAGTCCATATAATTGCCATTGAAAGCTCCCCAGCAACAGACACATGCACACATACACACACGCGCACACACACACACACACACACACACACACACACACACACACACACACACACACACACACACACACACACACACACACACACAGATTTAGGAAGGCAATGCCCCTGCATATGGTCTGTGTTCCCTGCCTCCATCAAAGATAATTCATGTAGTCAGCAGAAAAGCACTGTGGAAATAGACTGCCAAGCTGAATAACAAATCCTCCTCCCTCTCAGCGGTCAAGTGTTGGCCACTCCCACCCCCAACCCCCCTATACAACAACTACAGCAATGGAAAAACAGCAGTACTGTTGCTCACACTTTCTCTCCCCACATGTCACTGTTACTTGGGCACTTACCATGACAGCTGTAGGCCAGTGCATCCTATAGAAGTATTCTCTGCCATATCTAATTCAGTTATTTTTCTTTTTCTTTCTCACCAGTGAATTTCTATAATGCAGTGAGCATTACAGTGGCTGCAGCTGTATTTATTGCACAGTTTCAAAGCTTGTAGCACATCAGTTATGGTGCGCCAATCAAAAGTAAATGTCTCTGAGCTGCATCTTTATGCAATGTGCACTGGACCAAGGCTGCACAATGAAGCTCATACCTGACTAAGCACATGGACAACAGACAGTGAAGTACATTATACTTCCTTGTGGAAGTCACTGACCCCTGCAGGGATGTGGTGGATTAAATCCATGTCAAGGTTCCCAAAGGCACCTTATAGACATCATACTGTGAGGTGTGACTTATATGGACTACCTATAATAAGTCATTCATACTCCATACACCACCTTCCATGCCACTCTATTATGTACCTCTGTGTGATAGCATCGTGCAGTGACACATTCCCTTGCTACCAGCCAATGCTCATAGCATGACACTTGCAATGTGCATCAGCAGAAATGTATTTCCATGCTCCACAAAACTGTGACCTGTGAATTGGTCATGGCTTCTAAGGCTGCTGGTTGTGGCTTGGCTCCCAAGTGATACATAAAAGAATCTGAAATCCTTAATTACATGCATGAAGACAACCAAGACTGCCTGCTGGTGACCTCTTATGAAGGTCTCCAGTATAAGGTCAATGCCTGGCACCATCTTATAAGGGCAGTGAGTGATGTTATGTACTGGTGAACAGTGTATGCATCATTACCATGATAATTTAAGACACATCTCACACCTTCTTTGACAGTATGAAAAGGAATTTTACTGACAGGTGCATGTAATGCAATTTACTCTGCCAAGCCAGTAGCATGACATTTTCATTAATGAGCATTTTCCTTTTCTGATATATTTTTCAGGAACTGGAAAGATTGAGCATAACAAGATGAAATTTCAGAGGCATAAGGAAAGACCCTCCAAAAGCAGGGATACACATATACAGGTAATAGAGCTGCATATTTTTATACCTGCATAACTGTGTGCTGATATAATGCTGTTAGTAGTGGAAACCCCTCCTACTGCTATTACCCACCTCCTGACACACATGCACTGTACATTATTGCCCATTTACCTACATACTGTGCAGTGCCACTACTGTCAGAGCACTAATCACTGGCCTCCCTCTAGTTATCCTTCCAACATACCTTCTGTAATATGCTACATCATACATGGGTTTTGTATCCTGCTTTGCTATCCACTGCCATATCCCTGCCATCCATACAGACTGGACTGGTCTGCCTGCATAGCATAATACATGCACTGACCCTTCCAAACACCCTGCTGGTGCCAGTTCTATTTTGTATTAGCCCAGGCATCCCCAAATGTGCAGATGACTGGCATATGTCATACTACATGATTAGAAAACATTACATGTGGCCAATGTTTAAGCCACTGTTTTGGCATTTCTGGTTGTGCCCCAATGGCTTGCTCCACATGTTGTGTTGTAGCCCTGTGTATGGTACGTCATGTCCACCACCTCCTTGCATGTCCCTTGGTCATAAAAAGTGCACCATTGGTGCCTCAGTCCTTCCATGGCCACTGAAGTCACTTATTGCACCACATGTATTGTTTTCCTCACATATACAGAGGGACTGCTTAAGCTATACCATTCTACTCCTTGTGGCACACTCACTGTAATACTACCCTACAGTGTGGCAAGAGTATTGCTTACATTGTCACAGCTTACCTAACAACATTTTACTCCTCCAGGTACATTTAGAGTAATAATATTACACAATATTGCAAATGCTTTCCGTGTTGAATTTCTTTCTTTATCTCTGCCCCTTGTTTATATTTATTTATTGTTTTTGTTTTATCTCTGTTTATGCTACTATTTTAAGCAGTGCCAGCCAAGGCTGTGGCTGTGGTGTGACAGTACTCATCTCACCATTGACCTGCCCTACTATCCCCTTCTGAGTATCTAGCTGCCTCCAGGCCTGCTCTCTGCATGTTGACATAGGTCATCCAATGGGAGGCAACTTGATGGGTGCAGGTCTCCAGTAGTCTGTCAACAGAGAAGGAAGTGTAGGATTTCCATCTAGATATGCAACTGGTAGGTCACAGTATGCAACCCAGCAGGAGCTAAAGGATATGGCAACAAGACTGATGGACTGTCAACTTGAGTCTGAAATTGACCACCCATGTGACTGTCTGAGTTAAACCATTGCCTAGTCCTACCCATCTGGTCACCAGTAGCTGGGCCCAGCAGGGTGGGCAATCACGGTGGTGACTGACCTTTGGTTGGGTGCAGCACAAAACAATCCAAACATCAGCTGTCACCCCGCCCATTCCCCATCATGGTGTACCCTTCCTTGTGTATCACTTCCCTCCCCAGTTTGTACTCCAGTCCCCCACATCACCAACTGTCCTCTCTCTGTCTGTATCTCTCGTTTGTGTTTCCACCTTTTTGTGTCAGCATCCCTCTTGTTAGTCTTTGTGTTTTGTTTGCTTCTCTGCTCCTGCCACCATTCCTATACCCTCTTTCCTGCCCATATCCTCCTGTTTCTACCTTCCCCTCAACCTTTGTTGGAAAAAAGAAAACGGGCATTTGTCCCACAAACAATGCACCCCTGTGTCCCCACCTTCATTCCACTCTTCCCTTCTTGTTGCCCTTCCATGAGATCCTCTGCTTGCTTTTCCCCCTTTCTGACTGTCCTCTACATCCATTTCCTTCCCATGGATGACAATGAGCTGATAGGGACTTTGCTGTATAGCCCCTATTATGGCTCACAACTGTTCTCGTAGCAGCAAGTCATTGTGCATTTGAGCACATATCTCTTTAAATATGCTATATGCATGCAGCTGGGCTCCTTAGGTCATATCACTGTCATCATGCAATGTTGTTCCTTAAGTGACCTGTAAGGGTGTTTTCCAGAGAATTCCTTAAGTTCATCACCATCACCCCGAGTAGCTCCTATTCCATTATTAATCAGCATCAGACTACATTGAACTCTTTCAATCATGCTATTTTGCAATTATGCAGTCAGGTGAGAGTTGTTTCTGAAACTGAGAGAGACTCAGCATATGCATCCCAATGTCATGAGGTATAACATTATAAAATTATTTTATAGCTAAAGTAACAAACAAAAAAACACTAGTTCAAACCTCACATTGTCAGTTACTCTAAAAAAATGCCATGAGTTTCTAAGACAGGAAAAAATAATTGTTTTACTTTATAAAGACTTTTGCCAATGTATACAACTACTGTTTCTGTCTTCAAGCTCCTAGTCAAATTACAAGCATGCTTTTTTGTGTGTGTTGCACTTCTTCGGAAAAGTTGCTTCGATAATCAACTACCTTTCTATGACAAAATACTTCCTTACATTATTCCTGAAATGTCTACTGTTTTCTCATCTTCTGATGTGTCTTTTTAAGGTACAAATTATGTAACTCTGCAGACTCCATCAGGTATTTATATGCTTCTGCATAAATTCTGGTTTGCTTTCTTTCTTCACAGATGTACAAATTAAGCTGTTCTACTCTCCCCTACCCACTGTCAGTCTCTCTGTCTCTCAATCTCTTTCATTCTTTATATGAGCTTGGCGAAGACAGTGCACCATTTTTGTTAACTCCACCATTACTGCTTCGGTCTTGTCTATATCCATACAAAATGAAACCACCACAACTGTGCACAACAGTCTAAATGGAGGTCTTACCAGTTGTCTGTAAAGAAAAATAATATCTTTTCAACTAACAAAGCTTCATCTACAAATCTCAGTATATCTCAAGATTTCTTGATGCTTTCTCACAGTTTTGCTTACATTTAGATATCTAATATTTCTACCCAGTTCCTTTTCTAATTGTTGTTTTGCTCTTGCTTCCTTCCAATTGCTTTTTTTTCTACACCTTTGTAGTGCTAAGTTTTGGGCAA